>NW_026542806.1:0-173444 GCF_028750875.1 Macrosteles quadrilineatus
TTGTACAAACTTAAACACACTTGTACAAACATGTACACACTTGAACAACCTTGTACACACTTGTACAACCTTGTACACACTTGTACAAGCTTGTACACACTTGTACAACCTTGTACACACTTGTACAACCTTGTACACACTTGTACAAGCTTGTACACACTTGTACAACCTTGTACACACTTGTACAACCTTTTACACAATTGTAAAACCTTGTACACACTTGTACATTCTTGTACAAACTTGTACTTACTTGTACAACCTTGTACAAACTTGTACACACTTGTACAAATTTTAACATCCTTGTATACATTTGTACACCCTTGTACACACTTGTACAAGCTTGTACACGATTGTACACCCTTGTACACACTTGTGCACCCTTGTACACACTTGTACACCCTTGTACACACATGTACAACCTTTTACAAACTTGTACACACTTGTACAAACTTGTACATTCTTGTACATACTTGTACACCCTTGTACACACTTGTACAAAATTGTACAAACCTGTACACCCTTGTACACACTTGTACAAGCTTGTACACACTTGTACAAGCTTGTACACACTTGTACACCCTTGTACACTTTTGTACACCCTTGTATACATTTGTACAAACTTGTACAAACTTGTACACAATTGTACAAACTTGTACACACTTGTACAAACTTGTACACACTTGTACACACTTGTACAACCTTGTACACACTTGTACAACCTTGTACAAACCTGTACACCCTTGTACACACTTGTACAAGCTTGTACACGATTGTACACTCTTGTACACACTTGTGCAACCTTGTACACACTTGTACAACCTTGTACACACTTGTACAACCTTGTACACACTTGTTCAAGCTTGTACACACTTGTACAACCTTGTACACACTTGTACACCCTTGTACACACTTGTACAACCTTTTACAAACTTGTACACACTTGTACAAAATTGTACATTCTTGTACATACTTGTACACACTTGTACACACTTGTACAACCTTGTACAAACCTGTACATCCTTGTACACACTTGTACAAGCTTGTACACACTTGTACAAGCTTGTACACACTTGTACAAGCTTGTACACACTTGTACAAGCTTGTACACACTTGTACACCCTTGTACAAACTTGTGCACCCTTGTACACTTTTGTACACCCTTGTACACATTTGTACAACCTTGTACAAACTTGTACACACTTGTACAAACTTGTACACACTTGTACAAACTTGTGTACACTTGTACAACCTTGTACACACTTGTACAACCTTGTACACACTTGTACAACCTTGTACACACTTGTACAACCTCGTACACACTTGTACAACCTTGTACACACTTGTACAACCTCGTACACACTTGTACAACCTTGTACACACTTGTACAACCTTGTACACAATTGTAAAACCTTGTACACACTTGTACAACCTTGTACACACTTGTACACACTTGTACAAAATTTTACATTCTTGTACATACTTGTACACCCTTGTACACACTTGTACAACCTTGTACAAACCTGTACACCCTTGTACACACTTGTACAAGCTTGTACACACTTGTACAAGCTTGTACACACTTTTACAAGCTTGTACACACTTGTACACCCTTGTACAAACTTGTGCACCCTTGAACACCTTTGTACACCCTTGTACACATTTGTACAACCTTGTACAAACTTAAACACACTTGTACAAACATGTACACACTTGAACAACCTTGTACACACTTGTACAACCTTGTACACACTTGTACAAGCTTGTACACACTTGTACAACCTTGTACACACTTGTACAACCTTGTACACACTTGTACAAGCTTGTACACACTTGTACAACCTTGTACACACTTGTACAACCTTTTACACAATTGTAAAACCTTGTACACACTTGTACATTCTTGTACAAACTTGTACTTACTTGTACAACCTTGTACAAACTTGTACACACTTGTACAAACTTTTACATCCTTGTATACATTTGTACACCCTTGTACACACTTGTACAACCTTGTACAAACCTGTACACCCTTGTACACACTTGTACAAGCTTTTACACGATTGTACACCCTTGTACACACTTGTGCACCCTTGTACACACTTGTACACCCTTGTACACACATGTACAACCTTTTACAAACTTGTACACACTTGTACAAACTTGTACATTCTTGTACATACTTGTACACCCTTGTAAACACTTGTACAAAATTGTACAAACCTGTACACCCTTGTACACACTTGTACAAGCTTGTACACACTTGTACAAGCTTGTACACACTTGTACACCCTTGTACAAACTTGTGCACCCTTGTACACTTTTGTACACCCTTGTATACATTTGTACAAACTTGTACAAACTTGTACACACTTGTACAAACTTGTACACACTTGTACAAACTTGTACACCCTTGTACACACTTGTACAACCTTGTACACACTTGTACAACCTTGTACAAACCTGTACACCCTTGTACACACTTGTACAAGCTTGTACACGATTGTACACTCTTGTACACACTTGTGCAACCTTGTACACACTTGTACAACCTTGTACACACTTGTACAACCTTGTACACACTTGTTCAAGCTTGTACACACTTGTACAACCTTGTACACACTTGTACACCCTTGTACACACTTGTACAACCTTTTACAAACTTGTACACACTTGTACAAACTTGTACACACTTGTACAAACTTGTACACCCTTGTACACACTTGTACAACCTTGTACACACTTGTACAACCTTGTACAAACCTGTACACCCTTGTACACACTTTTACAAGCTTGTACACACTTGTACACCCTTGTACAAACTTGTGCACCCTTGAACACCTTTGTACACACTTGTACACCCTTGTACAAACTTGTGCACCCTTGTACACTTTTGTACACCCTTGTACACATTTGTACAACCTTGTACAAACTTGTACACACTTGTACAAACTTGTACACACTTGTACAAACTTGTGTACACTTGTACAACCTTGTACGCACTTGTACAACCTTGTACACACTTGTACAACCTCGTACACACTTGTACAACCTTGTACACACTTGTACAACCTTGTACACAATTGTAAAACCTTGTACACACTTTTACAACCTTGTACACACTTGTACACCCTTGTACACACTTGTACAAAATTTTACATTCTTGTACATACTTGTACACCCTTGTACACACTTGTACAACCTTGTACAAACCTGTACACCCTTGTACACACTTGTACAAGCTTGTACACACTTGTACACCCTTGTACAAACTTGTGCACCCTTGAACACTTTTGTACACCCTTGTACACATTTGTACAACCTTGTACAAACTTAAACACACTTGTACAAACATGTACACACTTGAACAACCTTGTACACACTTGTACAAACCTTGTACACACTTGTACAAGCTTGTACACACTTGTACAACCTTGTACACACTTGTACAACCTTGTACACACTTGTACAAGCTTGTACACACTTGTACAACCTTGTACACACTTGTACAACCTTGTACAAACCTGTACACCCTTGTACACACTTGTACAAGCTTGTACACGATTGTACACCCTTGTACACACTTGTGCACCCTTGTACACACTTGTACACCCTTGTACACACTTGTACAACCTTTTACAAACTTGTACACACTTGTACAAACTTGTACATTCTTGTACATACTTGTACACCCTTGTAAACACTTGTACAACCTTGTACAAACCTGTACACCCTTGTACACACTTGTACAAGCTTGTACACACTTGTACAAGCTTGTACACACTTGTACACCCTTGTACAAACTTGTGCACCCTTGTACACTTTTGTACACCCTTGTATACATTTGTACAAACTTGTACAAACTTGTACACACTTGTACAAACTTGTACACACTTGTACAAACTTGTACACCCTTGTACACACTTGTACAACCTTGTACACACTTGTACAACCTTGTACACACTTGTACAACCTTGTACAAACCTGTACTACCTTGTACACACTTGTACAAGCTTGTACACGATTGTACACTCTTGTACACACTTGTGCAACCTTGTACACACTTGTACAACCTTGTACACACTTGTACAACCTTGTACACACTTGTTCAAGCTTGTACACACTTGTACAACCTTGTACACACTTGTACACCCTTGTACACACTTGTACAACCTTTTACAAACTTGTACACACTTGTACAAAATTGTACATTCTTGTACATACTTGTACACCCTTGTACACACTTGTACACCCTTGTACAAACTTGTGCACCCTTGTACACTTTTGTACACCCTTGTACACATTTGTACAAACTTGTACAAACTTGTACACACTTGTACAAACTTGTACACGCTTGTACAAACTTGTGTACACTTGTAGAACCTTGTACACACTTGTACAACCTTGTACACACTTGTACAACCTTGTACACACTTGTACAACCTTTTACACACTTGTACAACCTTGTACACAATTGTAAAACCTTGTACACACGTGTACAACCTTGTACAAACTTGTACACACTTGTACAAAGTTGTACACCCTTGTACACACTTGTACAACCTTGTACACACTTGTACAAATTTGTACGACCTTGTACAAACTTGTACACACTTGTACAACCTTGTACAAACTTGTACACACTTGTACACACTTTTACATCCTTGTACACATTTGTACACTCTTGTACACACTTGTACAACCTTTTACAAACTTGTACACACTTGTACAAACTTGTACATTCTTGTACATACTTGTACAACCTTGTACACACTTCTACAACCTTGTACAAACCTGTAAACCCTTGTACAAGCTTGTACACACTTGTACAAGCTTGTACACACTTGTACAAACTTGTGCACCCTTGTACACTTTTGTACACCCTTGTACACACTTGTTCAACCTTGTACAAACCTGTAAACCCTTGTACAAGCTTGTACACACTTGTACAAGCTTGTACACACTTGTACACACTTGTACAAGCTTGTACACACTTGTACACCCTTGTACAAACTTGTGCACCCTTGTACACTTTTGTACACCCTTGTACACATTTGTACAACCTTGTACAAACTTGTACCCACTTGTACAAACTTGTACACACTTGTACAACCTTGTACACACTTGTACAACCTTGTACACACTTGTACAACCTTGTACACACTTGTACAAGCTTGTACACACTTGTACAACCTTGTACACACTTGTACAACCTTGTACACACTTGTACAACCTTTTACACAATTGTAAAACCTTGTACACACTTGTACATTCTTGTACAAACTTGTACTTACTTGTACAACCCTGTACAAACTTGTACACACTTGTACAAACTTTTACAGCCTTGTACACATTTGTACACACTTGTACACACTTGTACAACCTTGTACAAAGCTGTACACCCTTGTACACACTTGTACAAGCTTGTACACGATTGTACACCCTTGTACACACTTGTGCACCATTGTACACACTTGTACACCCTTGTACACATTTGTACAACCTTTTACAAACTTGTACACACTTGTACAAACTTGTACATTCTTTTGTACACCCTTGTAAACACTTGTAAAACCTTGTACAAACCTGTACACCCTTGTACACACTTGTACAAGCTTGTACACACTTGTACACCGTTGTACACACTTATACAACCTTGTACACACTTGTACAACCTTGTACACACTTGTACAAACTTGTACACCCGTGTACACACTTGTACAACCTTGTACACACTTGTACAACCTTGTACACAATTGTACAACCTTGTACAACCATGTACACACTTGTACAACCTTGTACACACTTGTACAACCTTGTACACACTTGTACACCTTTATACACACTTATACAACCTTGTACACACTTGTACAACCTTGTACACACTTGTACAACCTTGTACACACTTGTACAACCTTGTACACACTTGTACAACCTTGTACACACTTGTACAACCTTGTACACACTTGTACAACCTTGTACACACTTGTACAACCTTGTACACACTTGTACAAGCTTGTACACACTTGTACAACCTTGAACACACTTGTACAACCTTTTACACAATTGTAAAACCTTGTACACACTTGTACATTCTTGTACAAACTTGTACTTACTTGTACAACCTTGTACAAACTTGTACACACTTGTACAAACTTTTACATCCTTGTACACATTTGTACACCCTTGTACACACTTGTACAACCTTGTACAAACCTGTACAACCTTGTACACACTTGTACAAGCTTGTACACGATTGTACACCCTTGTACACACTTGTGCACCCTTGTATACACTTGTACACTCTTGTACACACTTGTACAACCTTTTACAAACTTGTACACACTTGTACAAACTTGTACATTCTTGTACATACTTGTACACCCTTGTAAACACTTGTACAACCTTGTACACTTTTGTACACCCTTGTATACATTTGTACAACCTTGTACAAACTTGTACACACTTGTACAAACTTGTACACCCTTGTACACACTTGTACAACCTTGTACACACTTGTACAACCTTGTACAAACCTGTACACCCTTGTACACACTTGTACAAGCTTGTACACGATTGTACACCCTTGTACACACTTGTGCACCCTTGTACACACTTGTACACCCTTGTACACACTTGTACAACCTTTTACAATTTTGTACACACTTGTACAAACTTGTACATTCTTGTACATACTTGTACACCCTTGTAAACACTTGTACAACCTTGTACAAACCTGTACACCCTTGTACACACTTGTACAAGCTTGTACACACTTGTACAAGCTTGTACAAGCTTGTACACACTTGTACAAGCTTGTACACACTTGTACAAGCTTGTACACACTTGTACACCCTTGTACACACTTGTACAAGCTTGTACACACTTGTACACCCTTGTACAAACTTGTGCACCCTTGTACACTTTTGTACACCCTTGTACACATTTGTACAACCTTGTACAAACTTGTACCCACTTGTACAAACTTGTACACACTTGTACAACCTTGTACACACTTGTACAACCTTGTACACACTTGTACAACCTTGTACACACTTGTACAACCTTGTACACACTTGTACAACCTTGTACACACTTGTACAAGCTTGTACACACTTGTACAACCTTGTACACACTTGTACAACCTTGTACACACTTGTACAACCTTGTACACACTTGTACAACCTTGTACACACTTGTACAACCTTGTACACACTTGTACAAGCTTGTACACACTTGTACAACCTTGTACACACTTGTACAACCTTGTACACACTTGTACAACCTTGTACACACTTGTACAACCTTTTACACAATTGTAAAACCTTGTACACACTTGTACATTCTTGTACAAACTTGTACTTACTTGTACAACCCTGTACAAACTTGTACACACTTGTACAAACTTTTACAGCCTTGTACACATTTGTACACACTTGTACACACTTGTACAACCTTGTACAAAGCTGTACACCCTTGTACACACTTGTACAAGCTTGTACACGATTGTACACCCTTGTACACACTTGTGCACCATTGTACACACTTGTACACCCTTGTACACATTTGTACAACCTTTTACAAACTTGTACACACTTGTACAAACTTGTACATTCTTTTGTACACCCTTGTAAACACTTGTACAACCTTGTACAAACCTGTACACCCTTGTACACACTTGTACAAGCTTGTACACACTTGTACACCGTTGTACACACTTATACAACCTTGTACACACTTGTACAACCTTGTACACACTTGTACAAACTTGTACACCCGTGTACACACTTGTACAACCTTGTACACACTTGTACAACCTTGTACACAATTGTACAACCTTGTACAACCATGTACACACTTGTACAACCTTGTACACACTTGTACAACCTTGTACACACTTGTACACCTTTGTACACACTTATACAACCTTGTACACACTTGTACAACCTTGTACACACTTGTACAACCTTGTACACACTTGTACAACCTTGTACACACTTGTACAACCTTGTACACACTTGTACAACCTTGTACACACTTGTACAACCTTGTACACACTTGTACAGGCTTGTACACACTTGTACAACCTTGAACACACTTGTACAACCTTTTACACAATTGTAAAACCTTGTACACACTTGTACATTCTTGTACAAACTTGTACTTACTTGTACAACCTTGTACAAACTTGTACACACTTGTACAAACTTTTACATCCTTGTATACATTTGTACACCCTTGTACACACTTGTACAACCTTGTACAAACCTGTACACCCTTGTACACACTTGTACAAGCTTGTACACGATTGTACACCCTTGTACACACTTGTGCACCCTTGTACACACTTGTACACCCTTGTACACACATGTACAACCTTTTACAAACTTGTACACACTTGTACAAACTTGTACATTCTTGTACATACTTGTACACCCTTGTAAACACTTGTACAAAATTGTACAAACCTGTACACCCTTGTACACACTTGTACAAGCTTGTACACACTTGTACAAGCTTGTACACACTTGTACACCCTTGTACAAACTTGTGCACCCTTGTACACTTTTGTACACCCTTGTATACATTTGTACAAACTTGTACAAACTTGTACACACTTGTACAAACTTGTACACACTTGTACAAACTTGTACACCCTTGTACACACTTGTACAACCTTGTACACACTTGTACAACCTTGTACAAACCTGTACACCCTTGTACACACTTGTACAAGCTTGTACACGATTGTACACTCTTGTACACACTTGTGCAACCTTGTATACACTTGTACAACCTTGTACACACTTGTACAACCTTGTACACACTTGTTCAAGCTTGTACACACTTGTACAACCTTGTACACACTTGTACACCCTTGTACACACTTGTACAACCTTTTACAAACTTGTATACACTTGTACAAAATTGTACATTCTTGTACATACTTGTACACCCTTGTACACACTTGTACAACCTTGTACAAACCTGTACACCCTTGTACACACTTGTACAAGCTTGTACACACTTGTACAAGCTTGTACACACTTGTACACCCTTGTACAAACTTGTGCACCCTTGTACACTTTTGTACACCCTTGTACACATTTGTACAACCTTGTACAAACTTGTACACACTTGTACAAACTTGTACACACTTGTACAAACTTGTGTACACTTGTACAACCTTGTACACACTTGTACAACCTTGTACACACTTGTACAACCTTGTACACACTTGTACAACCTCGTACACACTTGTACAACCTTGTACACACTTGTACAACCTTGTACACAATTGTAAAACCTTGTACACACTTGTACAACCTTGTACACACTTGTACACCCTTGTACACACTTGTACAAAATTGTACATTCTTGTACATACTTGTACACCCTTGTACACACTTGTACAACCTTGTACAAACCTGTACACCCTTGTACACACTTGTACAAGCTTGTACACACTTGTACACCCTTGTACAAACTTGTGCACCCTTGAACACTTTTGTACACCCTTGTACACATTTGTACAACCTTGTACAAACTTAAACACACTTGTACAAACATGTACACACTTGAACAACCTTGTACACACTTGTACAACCTTGTACACACTTGTACAAGCTTGTACACACTTGTACAACCTTGTACACACTTGTACAACCTTGTACACACTTGTACAAGCTTGTACACACTTGTACAACCTTGTACACACTTGTACAACCTTTTACACAATTGTAAAACCTTGTACACACTTGTACATTCTTGTACAAACTTGTACTTACTTGTACAACCTTGTACAAACTTGTACACACTTGTACAAATTTTAACATCCTTGTATACATTTGTACACCCTTGTACACACTTGTACAAGCTTGTACACGATTGTACACCCTTGTACACACTTGTGCACCCTTGTACACACTTGTACACCCTTGTACACACATGTACAACCTTTTACAAACTTGTACACACTTGTACAAACTTGTACATTCTTGTACATACTTGTACACCCTTGTACACACTTGTACAAAATTGTACAAACCTGTATACCCTTGTACACACTTGTACAAGCTTGTACACACTTGTACAAGCTTGTACACACTTGTACACCCTTGTACAAACTTGTGCACCCTTGTACACTTTTGTACACCCTTGTATACATTTGTACAAACTTGTACAAACTTGTACACAATTGTACAAACTTGTACACACTTGTACAAACTTGTACACCCTTGTACACACTTGTACAACCTTGTACACACTTGTACAACCTTGTACAAACCTGTACACCCTTGTACACACTTGTACAAGCTTGTACACGATTGTACACTCTTGTACACACTTGTGCAACCTTGTACACACTTGTACAACCTTGTACACACTTGTACAACCTTGTACACACTTGTTCAAGCTTGTACACACTTGTACAACCTTGTACACACTTGTACACCCTTGTACACACTTGTACAACCTTTTACAAACTTGTACACACTTGTACAAAATTGTACATTCTTGTACATACTTGTACACACTTGTACACACTTGTACAACCTTGTACAAACCTGTACATCCTTGTACACACTTGTACAAGCTTGTACACACTTGTACAAGCTTGTACACACTTGTACACCCTTGTACAAACTTGTGCACCCTTGTACACTTTTGTACACCCTTGTACACATTTGTACAACCTTGTACAAACTTGTACACACTTGTACAAACTTGTACACACTTGTACAAACTTGTGTACACTTGTACAACCTTGTACACACTTGTACAACCTTGTACACACTTGTACAACCTTGTACACACTTGTACAACCTCGTACACACTTGTACAACCTTGTACACACTTGTACAACCTTGTACACAATTGTAAAACCTTGTACACACTTGTACAACCTTGTACACACTTGTACACACTTGTACAAAATTTTACATTCTTGTACATACTTGTACACCCTTGTACACACTTGTACAACCTTGTACAAACCTGTACACCCTTGTACACACTTGTACAAGCTTGTACACACTTGTACAAGCTTGTACACACTTTTACAAGCTTGTACACACTTGTACACCCTTGTACAAACTTGTGCACCCTTGAACACTTTTGTACACCCTTGTACACATTTGTACAACCTTGTACAAACTTAAACACACTTGTACAAACATGTACACACTTGAACAACCTTGTACACACTTGTACAACCTTGTACACACTTGTACAAGCTTGTACACACTTGTACAACCTTGTACACACTTGTACAACCTTGTACACACTTGTACAAGCTTGTACACACTTGTACAACCTTGTACACACTTGTACAACCTTTTACACAATTGTAAAACCTTGTACACACTTGTACATTCTTGTACAAACTTGTACTTACTTGTACAACCTTGTACAAACTTGTACACACTTGTACAAACTTTTACATCCTTGTATACATTTGTACACCCTTGTACACACTTGTACAACCTTGTACAAACCTGTACACCCTTGTACACACTTGTACAAGCTTTTACACGATTGTACACCCTTGTACACACTTGTGCACCCTTGTACACACTTGTACACCCTTGTACACACATGTACAACCTTTTACAAACTTGTACACACTTGTACAAACTTGTACATTCTTGTACATACTTGTACACCCTTGTAAACACTTGTACAAAATTGTACAAACCTGTACACCCTTGTACACACTTGTACAAGCTTGTACACACTTGTACAAGCTTGTACACACTTGTACACCCTTGTACAAACTTGTGCACCCTTGTACACTTTTGTACACCCTTGTATACATTTGTACAAACTTGTACAAACTTGTACACACTTGTACAAACTTGTACACACTTGTACAAACTTGTACACCCTTGTACACACTTGTACAACCTTGTACACACTTGTACAACCTTGTACAAACCTGTACACCCTTGTACACACTTGTACAAGCTTGTACACGATTGTACACTCTTGTACACACTTGTGCAACCTTGTACACACTTGTACAACCTTGTACACACTTGTACAACCTTGTACACACTTGTTCAAGCTTGTACACACTTGTACAACCTTGTACACACTTGTACACCCTTGTACACACTTGTACAACCTTTTACAAACTTGTACACACTTGTACAAAATTGTACATTCTTGTACATACTTGTACACCCTTGTACACACTTGTACAACCTTGTACAAACCTGTACACCCTTGTACACACTTGTACAAGCTTGTACACACTTGTACAAGCTTGTACACACTTGTACACCCTTGTACAAACTTGTGCACCCTTGTACACTTTTGTACACCCTTGTACACATTTGTACAACCTTGTACAAACTTGTACACACTTGTACAAACTTGTACACACTTGTACAAACTTGTGTACACTTGTACAACCTTGTACGCACTTGTACAACCTTGTACACACTTGTACAACCTCGTACACACTTGTACAACCTTGTACACACTTGTACAACCTTGTACACAATTGTAAAACCTTGTACACACTTTTACAACCTTGTACACACTTGTACACCCTTGTACACACTTGTACAAAATTTTACATTCTTGTACATACTTGTACACCCTTGTACACACTTGTACAACCTTGTATAAACCTGTACACCCTTGTACACACTTGTACAAGCTTGTACACACTTGTACACCCTTGTACAAACTTGTGCACCCTTGAACACTTTTGTACACCCTTGTACACATTTGTACAACCTTGTACAAACTTAAACACACTTGTACAAACATGTACACACTTGAACAACCTTGTACACACTTGTACAAACCTTGTACACACTTGTACAAGCTTGTACACACTTGTACAAGCTTGTACACACTTGTACAACCTTGTACACACTTGTACAACCTTGTACACACTTGTACAAGCTTGTACACACTTGTACAACCTTGTACACACTTGTACAACCTTGTACAAACCTGTACACCCTTGTACACACTTGTACAAGCTTGTACACGATTGTACACCCTTGTACACACTTGTGCACCCTTGTACACACTTGTACACCCTTGTACACACTTGTACAACCTTTTACAAACTTGTACACACTTGTACAAACTTGTACATTCTTGTACATACTTGTACACCCTTGTAAACACTTGTACAACCTTGTACAAACCTGTACACCCTTGTACACACTTGTACAAGCTTGTACACACTTGTACAAGCTTGTACACACTTGTACACCCTTGTACAAACTTGTGCACCCTTGTACACTTTTGTACACCCTTGTATACATTTGTACAAACTTGTACAAACTTGTACACACTTGTACAAACTTGTACACACTTGTACAAACTTGTACACCCTTGTACACACTTGTACAACCTTGTACACACTTGTACAACCTTGTACACACTTGTACAACCTTGTACAAACCTGTACTACCTTGTACACACTTGTACAAGCTTGTACACGATTGTACACTTTTGTACACACTTGTGCAACCTTGTACACACTTGTACAACCTTGTACACACTTGTACAACCTTGTACACACTTGTTCAAGCTTGTACACACTTGTACAACCTTGTACACACTTGTACACCCTTGTACACACTTGTACAACCTTTTACAAACTTGTACACACTTGTACAAAATTGTACATTCTTGTACATACTTGTACACCCTTGTACACACTTGTACACCCTTGTACAAACTTGTGCACCCTTGTACACTTTTGTACACCCTTGTACACATTTGTACAAACTTGTACAAACTTGTACACACTTGTACAAACTTGTACACGCTTGTACAAACTTGTGTACACTTGTACAACCTTGTACACACTTGTACAACCTTGTACACACTTGTACAACCTTGTACACACTTGTACAACCTTTTACACACTTGTACAACCTTGTACACAATTGTAAAACCTTGTACACACGTGTACAACCTTGTACAAACTTGTACACACTTGTACAAACTTGTACACCCTTGTACACACTTGTACAACCTTGTACACACTTGTACAAATTTGTACGACCTTGTACAAACTTGTACACACTTGTACAACCTTGTACAAACTTGTACACACTTGTACACACTTTTACATCCTTGTACACATTTGTACACCCTTGTACACACTTGTACAACCTTTTACAAACTTGTACACACTTGTACAAACTTGTACATTCTTGTACATACTTGTACAACCTTGTACACACTTCTACAACCTTGTACAAACCTGTAAACCCTTGTACAAGCTTGTACACACTTGTACAAGCTTGTACACACTTGTACACCCTTGTACAAACTTGTGCACCCTTGTACACTTTTGTACACCCTTGTACACACTTGTTCAACCTTGTACAAACCTGTAAACCCTTGTACAAGCTTGTACACACTTGTACAAGCTTGTACACACTTGTACACACTTGTACAAGCTTGTACACACTTGTACACCCTTGTACAAACTTGTGCACCCTTGTACACTTTTGTACACCCTTGTACACATTTGTACAACCTTGTACAAACTTGTACCCACTTGTACAAACTTGTACACACTTGTACAACCTTGTACACACTTGTACAACCTTGTACACACTTGTACAACCTTGTACACACTTGTACAAGCTTGTACACACTTGTACAACCTTGTACACACTTGTACAACCTCGTACACACTTGTACAACCTTTTACACAATTGTAAAACCTTGTACACACTTGTACATTCTTGTACAAACTTGTACTTACTTGTACAACCCTGTACAAACTTGTACACACTTGTACAAACTTTTACAGCCTTGTACACATTTGTACACACTTGTACACACTTGTACAACCTTGTACAAAGCTGTACACCCTTGTACACACTTGTACAAGCTTGTACACGATTGTACACCCTTGTACACACTTGTGCACCATTGTACACACTTGTACACCCTTGTACACATTTGTACAACCTTTTACAAACTTGTACACACTTGTACAAACTTGTACATTCTTTTGTACACCCTTGTAAACACTTGTACAACCTTGTACAAACCTGTACACCCTTGTACACACTTGTACAAGCTTGTACACACTTGTACACCGTTGTACACACTTATACAACCTTGTACACACTTGTACAACCTTGTACACACTTGTACAAACTTGTACACCCGTGTACACACTTGTACAACCTTGTACACACTTGTACAACCTTGTACACAATTGTACAACCTTGTACAACCATGTACACACTTGTACAACCTTGTACACACTTGTACAACCTTGTACACACTTGTACACCTTTGTACACACTTATACAACCTTGTACACACTTGTACAACCTTGTACACACTTGTACAACCTTGTACACACTTGTACAACCTTGTACACACTTGTACAACCTTGTACACACTTGTACAACCTTGTACACACTTGTACAACCTTGTACACACTTGTACAACCTTGTACACACTTGTACAAGCTTGTACACACTTGTACAACCTTGAACACACTTGTACAACCTTTTACACAATTGTAAAACCTTGTACACACTTGTACATTCTTGTACAAACTTGTACTTACTTGTACAACCTTGTACAAACTTGTACACACTTGTACAAACTTTTACATCCTTGTACACATTTGTACACCCTTGTACACACTTGTACAACCTTGTACAAACCTGTACAACCTTGTACACACTTGTACAAGCTTGTACACGATTGTACACCCTTGTACACACTTGTGCACCCTTGTATACACTTGTACACTCTTGTACACACTTGTACAACCTTTTACAAACTTGTACACACTTGTACAAACTTGTACATTCTTGTACATACTTGTACACCCTTGTAAACACTTGTACAACCTTGTACACTTTTGTACACCCTTGTATACATTTGTACAACCTTGTACAAACTTGTACACACTTGTACAAACTTGTACACCCTTGTACACACTTGTACAACCTTGTACACACTTGTACAACCTTGTACAAACCTGTACACCCTTGTACACACTTGTACAAGCTTGTACACGATTGTACACCCTTGTACACACTTGTGCACCCTTGTACACACTTGTACACCCTTGTACACACTTGTACAACCTTTTACAAACTTGTACACACTTGTACAAACTTGTACATTCTTGTACATACTTGTACACCCTTGTAAACACTTGTACAACCTTGTACAAACCTGTACACCCTTGTACACAATTGTACAAGCTTGTACACACTTGTACAAGCTTGTACAAGCTTGTACACACTTGTACAAGCTTGTACACACTTGTACAAGCTTGTACACACTTGTACACCCTTGTACACACTTGTACAAGCTTGTACACACTTGTACACCCTTGTACAAACTTGTGCACCCTTGTACACTTTTGTACACCCTTGTACACATTTGTACAACCTTGTACAAACTTGTACCCACTTGTACAAACTTGTACACACTTGTACAACCTTGTACACACTTGTACAACCTTGTACACACTTGTACAACCTTGTACACACTTGTACAACCTTGTACACACTTGTACAACCTTGTACACACTTGTACAAGCTTGTACACACTTGTACAACCTTGTACACACTTGTACAACCTTGTACACACTTGTACAACCTTGTACACACTTGTACAACCTTGTACACACTTGTACAAGCTTGTACACACTTGTACAACCTTGTACACACTTGTACAAGCTTGTACACACTTGTACAACCTTGTACACACTTGTACAACCTTGTACACACTTGTACAACCTTTTACACAATTGTAAAACCTTGTACACACTTGTACATTCTTGTACAAACTTGTACTTACTTGTACAACCCTGTACAAACTTGTACACACTTGTACAAACTTTTACAGCCTTGTACACATTTGTACACACTTGTACACACTTGTACAACCTTGTACAAAGCTGTACACCCTTGTACACACTTGTACAAGCTTGTACACGATTGTACACCCTTGTACACACTTGTGCACCATTGTACACACTTGTACACCCTTGTACACATTTGTACAACCTTTTACAAACTTGTACACACTTGTACAAACTTGTACATTCTTTTGTACACCCTTGTAAACACTTGTACAACCTTGTACAAACCTGTACACCCTTGTACACACTTGTACAAGCTTGTACACACTTGTACACCGTTGTACACACTTATACAACCTTGTACACACTTGTACAACCTTGTACACACTTGTACAAACTTGTACACCCGTGTACACACTTGTACAACCTTGTACACACTTGTACAACCTTGTACACAATTGTACAACCTTGTACAACCATGTACACACTTGTACAACCTTGTACACACTTGTACAACCTTGTACACACTTGTACACCTTTGTACACACTTATACAACCTTGTACACACTTGTACAACCTTGTACACACTTGTACAACCTTGTACACACTTGTACAACCTTGTACACACTTGTACAACCTTGTACACACTTGTACAACCTTGTACACACTTGTACAACCTTGTACACACTTTTACAAGCTTGTACACACTTGTACAACCTTGAACACACTTGTACAACCTTTTACACAATTGTAAAACCTTGTACACACTTGTACATTCTTGTACAAACTTGTACTTACTTGTACAACCTTGTACAAACTTGTACACACTTGTACAAACTTTTACATCCTTGTACACATTTGTACACCCTTGTACACACTTGTACAACCTTGTACAAACCTGTACAACCTTGTACACACTTGTACAAGCTTGTACACGATTGTACACCCTTGTACACACTTGTGCACCCTTGTATACACTTGTACACTCTTGTACACACTTGTACAACCTTTTACAAACTTGTACACACTTGTACAAACTTGTACATTCTTGTACATACTTGTACACCCTTGTAAACACTTGTACAACCTTGTACACTTTTGTACACCCTTGTATACATTTGTACAACCTTGTACAAACTTGTACACACTTGTACAAACTTGTACACCCTTGTACACACTTGTACAACCTTGTACACACTTGTACAACCTTGTACAAAACTGTACACCCTTGTACACACTTGTACAAGCTTGTACACGATTGTACACCCTTGTACACACTTGTGCACCCTTGTACACACTTGTACACCCTTGTACACACTTGTACAACCTTTTACAAACTTGTACACACTTGTACAAACTTGTACATTCTTGTACATACTTGTACACCCTTGTAAACACTTGTACAACCTTGTACAAACCTGTACACCCTTGTACACACTTGTACAAGCTTGTACACACTTGTACAAGCTTGTACAAGCTTGTACACACTTGTACAAGCTTGTACACACTTGTACAAGCTTGTACACACTTGTACACCCTTGTACACACTTGTACAAGCTTGTACACACTTGTACACCCTTGTACAAACTTGTGCACCCTTGTACACTTTTGTACACCCTTGTACACATTTGTACAACCTTGTACAAACTTGTACCCACTTGTACAAACTTGTACACACTTGTACAACCTTGTACACACTTGTACAACCTTGTACACACTTGTACAACCTTGTACACACTTGTACAACCTTGTACACACTTGTACAACCTTGTACACACTTGTACAAGCTTGTACACACTTGTACAACCTTGTACACACTTGTACAACCTTGTACACACTTGTACAACCTTGTACACACTTGTACAACCTTGTACACACTTGTACAAGCTTGTACACACTTGTACAACCTTGTACACACTTGTACAACCTTGTACACACTTGTACAACCTTTTACACAATTGTAAAACCTTGTACACACTTGTACATTCTTGTACAAACTTGTACTTACTTGTACAACCCTGTACAAACTTGTACACACTTGTACAAACTTTTACAGCCTTGTACACATTTGTACACACTTGTACACACTTGTACAACCTTGTACAAAGCTGTACACCCTTGTACACACTTGTACAAGCTTGTACACGATTGTACACCCTTGTACACACTTGTGCACCATTGTACACACTTGTACACCCTTGTACACATTTGTACAACCTTTTACAAACTTGTACACACTTGTACAAACTTGTACATTCTTTTGTACACCCTTGTAAACACTTGTACAACCTTGTACAAACCTGTACACCCTTGTACACACTTGTACAAGCTTGTACACACTTGTACACCGTTGTACACACTTATACAACCTTGTACACACTTGTACAACCTTGTACACACTTGTACAAACTTGTACACCCGTGTACACACTTGTACAACCTTGTACACACTTGTACAACCTTGTACACAATTGTACAACCTTGTACAACCATGTACACACTTGTACAACCTTGTACACACTTGTACAACCTTGTACACACTTGTACACCTTTGTACACACTTATACAACCTTGTACACACTTGTACAACCTTGTACACACTTGTACAACCTTGTACACACTTGTACAACCTTGTACACACTTGTACAACCTTGTACACACTTGTACAACCTTGTACACACTTGTACAACCTTGTACACACTTGTACAACCTTGTACACACTTGTACAACCTTGTACACACATTTGTACAAGCTTGTACACACTTGTAAAACCTTGAACACACTTGTACAACCTTTTACACAATTGTAAAACCTTGTACACACTTGTACATTCTTGTACAAACTTGTACTTACTTGTACAACCTTGTACAAACTTGTACACACTTGTACAAACTTTTACATCCTTGTACACATTTGTACACCCTTGTACACACTTGTACAACCTTGTACAAACCTGTACAACCTTGTACACACTTGTACAAGCTTGTACACGATTGTACACCCTTGTACACACTTGTGCACCCTTGTATACACTTGTACACTCTTGTACACACTTGTACAACCTTTTACAAACTTGTACACACTTGTACAAACTTGTACATTCTTGTACATACTTGTACACCCTTGTAAACACTTGTACAACCTTGTACACTTTTGTACACCCGTGTATACATTTGTACAACCTTGTACAAACTTGTACACACTTGTACAAACTTGTACACCCTTGTACACACTTGTACAACCTTGTACACACTTGTACAACCTTGTACAAACCTGTACACCCTTGTACACACTTGTACAAGCTTGTACACGATTGTACACCCTTGTACACACTTGTGCACCCTTGTACACACTTGTACACCCTTGTACACACTTGTACAACCTTTTACAAACTTGTACACACTTGTACAAACTTGTACATTCTTGTACATACTTGTACACCCTTGTAAACACTTGTACAACCTTGTACAAACCTGTACACCCTTGTACACACTTGTACAAGCTTGTACACACTTGTACAAGCTTGTACAAGCTTGTACACACTTGTACAAGCTTGTACACACTTGTACACCCTTGTACACACTTGTACAAGCTTGTACACACTTGTACACCCTTGTACAAACTTGTGCACCCTTGTACACTTTTGTACACCCTTGTACACATTTGTACAACCTTGTACAAACTTGTACCCACTTGTACAAACTTGTACACACTTGTACAACCTTGTACACACTTGTACAACCTTGTACACACTTGTACAACCTTGTACACACTTGTACAACCTTGTACACACTTATACAACCTTGTACACACTTGTACAAGCTTGTACACACTTGTACAAGCTTGTACACACTTGTACAACCTTGTACACACTTGTACAACCTTGTACACACTTGTACAACCTTTTACACAATTGTAAAACCTTGTACACACTTGTACATTCTTGTACAAACTTGTACTTACTTGTACAACCCTGTACAAACTTGTACACACTTGTACAAACTTTTACAGCCTTGTACACATTTGTACACACTTGTACACACTTGTACAACCTTGTACAAAGCTGTACACCCTTGTACACACTTGTACAAGCTTGTACACGATTGTACACCCTTGTACACACTTGTGCACCATTGTACACACTTGTACACCCTTGTACACATTTGTACAACCTTTTACAAACTTGTACACACTTGTACAAACTTGTACATTCTTTTGTACACCCTTGTAAACACTTGTACAACCTTGTACAAACCTGTACACCCTTGTACACACTTGTACAAGCTTGTACACACTTGTACACCGTTGTACACACTTATACAACCTTGTACACACTTGTACAACCTTGTACACACTTGTACAAACTTGTACACCCGTGTACACACTTGTACAACCTTGTACACACTTGTACAACCTTGTACACAATTGTACAACCTTGTACAACCATGTACACACTTGTACAACCTTGTACACACTTGTACAACCTTGTACACACTTGTACACCTTTGTACACACTTATACAACCTTGTACACACTTGTACAACCTTGTACACACTTGTACAACCTTGTACACACTTGTACAACCTTGTACACACTTGTACAACCTTGTACACACTTGTACAACCTTGTACACACTTGTACAACCTTGTACAAACTTGTACACACTTGTACAAACTTGTACACCCTTGTACACACTTGTACAACCTTGTACACACTTGTACAACCTTGTACAAAACTGTACACCCTTGTACACACTTGTACAAGCTTGTACACGATTGTACACCCTTGTACACACTTGTGCACCCTTGTACACACTTGTACACCCTTGTACACACTTGTACAACCTTTTACAAACTTGTACACACTTGTACAAACTTGTACATTCTTGTACATACTTGTACACCCTTGTAAACACTTGTACAACCTTGTACAAACCTGTACACCCTTGTACACACTTGTACAAGCTTGTACACACTTGTACAAGCTTGTACACACTTGTACAAGCTTGTACACACTTGTACAAGCTTGTACACACTTGTACACCCTTGTACAAACTTGTGCACCGTTGTACACTTTTGTACACCCTTGTATACATTTGTACAACCTTGTACAAACTTGTACACACTTGTACAAACTTGTACACACTTGTACAAACTTGTACACCCTTGTACACACTTGTACAACCTTGTACACACTTGTACAACCTTGTACACACTTGTACAACCTTGTACACAATTGTACAACCTTGTACAACCTAGTACACACTTGTACAACCTTGTACACACTTGTACAACCTTGTACACACTTTACACCCTTGTAAACACTTGTACAACCTTGTACAAACCTGTACACCCTTGTACACACTTGTACAAGCTTGTACACACTTGTACAAGCTTGTACACACTTGTACACCCTTGTACAAACTTGTGCACCCTTGTACACTTTTGTACACCCTTGTACAAACTTGTACACACTTGTACAACCTTGTACACACTTGTACAACCTTTTACACAATTGTAAAACCTTGTACACACTTGTACATTCTTGTACAAACTTGTACTTACTTGTACAACCTTGTACAAACTTGTACACACTTGTACAAACTTTTACAGCCTTGTACACATTTGTACACACTTGTACACACTTGTACAACCTTGTACAAAGCTGTACACCCTTGTACACACTTGTACAAGCTTGTACACGATTGTACACCCTTGTACACACTTGTGCACCATTGTACACACTTGTACACCCTTGTACACATTTGTACAACCTTTTACAAACTTGTACACACTTGTACAAACTTGTACATTCTTTTGTACACCCTTGTAAACACTTGTACAACCTTGTACAAACCTGTACACCCTTGTACACACTTGTACAAGCTTGTACACACTTGTACACCTTTGTACACACTTATACAACCTTGTACACACTTGTACAACCTTGTACACACTTGTACAACCTTGTACACACTTGTACAACCTTGTACACACTTGTACAACCTTGTACACACTTGTACAACCTTGTACACACTTGTACAACCTTGTACACACTTGTACAACCTTGTACACACTTGTACAACCTTGTACACACTTGTACAACCTTGTACACACTTGTACAAGCTTGTACACACTTGTACAACCTTGTACACACTTGTACAACCTTTTACACAATTGTAAAACCTTGTACACACTTGTACATTCTTGTACAAACTTGTACTTACTTGTACAACCTTGTACAAACTTGTACACACTTGTACAAACTTTTACATCCTTGTACACATTTGTACACCCTTGTACACACTTGTACAACCTTGTACAAACCTGTACAACCTTGTACACACTTGTACAAGCTTGTACACGATTGTACACCCTTGTACACACTTGTGCACCCTTGTATACACTTGTACACTCTTGTACACACTTGTACAACCTTTTACAAACTTGTACACACTTTTACAAACTTGTACATTCTTGTACATACTTGTACACCCTTGTAAACACTTGTACAACCTTGTACACTTTTGTACACCCTTGTATACATTTTTACAACCTTGTACAAACTTGTACACACTTGTACAAACTTGTACACCCTTGTACACACTTGTACAACCTTGTACACACTTGTACAACCTTGTACAAACCTGTACACCCTTGTACACACTTGTACAAGCTTGTACATTCTTGTACATACTTGTACACCCTTGTAAACACTTGTACAACCTTGTACAAACCTGTACACCCTTGTACACACTTGTACAAGCTTGTACAAGCTTGTACACACTTGTACAAGCTTGTACACACTTGTACAAGCTTGTACACACTTGTACACCCTTGTACACACTTGTACAAGCTTGTACACACTTGTACACCCTTGTACAAACTTGTGCACCCTTGTACACTTTTGTACACCCTTGTACACATTTGTACAACCTTGTACAAACTTGTACCCACTTGTACAAACTTGTACACACTTGTACAACCTTGTACACACTTGTACAACCTTGTACACACTTGTACAACCTTGTACACACTTGTACAACCTTGTACACACTTGTACAACCTTGTACACACTTGTACAAGCTTGTACACACTTGTACAACCTTGTACACACTTGTACAACCTTGTACACACTTGTACAACCTTTTACACAATTGTAAAACCTTGTACACACTTGTACATTCTTGTACAAACTTGTACTTACTTGTACAACCCTGTACAAACTTGTACACACTTGTACAAACTTTTACAGCCTTGTACACATTTGTACACACTTGTACACACTTGTACAACCTTGAACAAAGCTGTACACCCTTGTACACACTTGTACAAGCTTGTACACGATTGTACACCCTTGTACACACTTGTGCACCATTGTACACACTTGTACACCCTTGTACACATTTGTACAACCTTTTACAAACTTGTACACACTTGTACAAACTTGTACATTCTTTTGTACACCCTTGTAAACACTTGTACAACCTTGTACAAACCTGTACACCCTTGTACACACTTGTACAAGCTTGTACACACTTGTACACCGTTGTACACACTTGTACAACCTTGTACACACTTGTACAACCTTGTACACAATTGTACAACCTTGTACAACCATGTACACACTTGTACAACCTTGTACACACTTGTACAACCTTGTACACACTTGTACACCTTTGTACACACTTATACAACCTTGTACACACTTGTACAACCTTGTACACACTTGTACAACCTTGTACACACTTGTACAACCTTGTACACACTTGTACAACCTTGTACACACTTGTACAACCTTGTACACACTTGTACAACCTTGTACACACTTGTACAACCTTGTACACACTTGTACAACCTTGTACACACTTGTACAAGCTTGTACACACTTGTACAACCTTGAACACACTTGTACAACCTTTTACACAATTGTAAAACCTTGTACACACTTGTACATTCTTGTACAAACTTGTACTTACTTGTACAACCTTGTACAAACTTGTACACACTTGTACAAACTTTTACATCCTTGTACACATTTGTACACCCTTGTACACACTTGTACAACCTTGTACAAACCTGTACAACCTTGTACACACTTGTACAAGCTTGTACACGATTGTACACCCTTGTACACACTTGTGCACCCTTGTATACACTTGTACACTCTTGTACACACTTGTACAACCTTTTACAAACTTGTACACACTTGTACAAACTTGTACATTCTTGTACATACTTGTACACCCTTGTAAACACTTGTACAACCTTGTACACTTTTGTACACCCTTGTATACATTTGTACAACCTTGTACAAACTTGTACACACTTGTACAAACTTGTACACCCTTGTACACACTTGTACAACCTTGTACACACTTGTACAACCTTGTACAAACCTGTACACCCTTGTACACACTTGTACAAGCTTGTACACGATTGTACACCCTTGTACACACTTGTGCACCCTTGTACACACTTGTACACCCTTGTACACACTTGTACAACCTTTTACAAACTTGTACACACTTGTACAAACTTGTACATTCTTGTACACACTTGTACACCCTTGTAAACACTTGTACAACCTTGTACAAACCTGTACACCCTTGTACACACTTGTACAAGCTTGTACACACTTGTACAAGCTTGTACACACTTGTACAAGCTTGTACACACTTGTACAAGCTTGTACATACTTGTACACCCTTGTACAAACTTGTGCACCGTTGTACACTTTTGTACACCCTTGTATACATTTGTACAACCTTGTACAAACTTGTACACAATTGTACAAACTTGTACACACTTGTACAAACTTGTACACCCTTGTACACACTTGTACAACCTTGTACACACTTGTACAACCTTGTACACACTTGTACAACCTTGTACACAATTGTACAACCTTGTACAACCTAGTACACACTTGTACAACCTTGTACACACTTGTACAACCTTGTACACACTTTACACCCTTGTAAACACTTGTACAACCTTGTACAAACCTGTACACCCTTGTACACACTTGTACAAGCTTGTACACACTTGTACAAGCTTGTACACACTTGTACACACTTGTACACCCTTGTACAAACTTGTGCACCCTTGTACACTTTTGTACACCCTTGTACAAACTTGTACACACTTGTACAACCTTGTACACACTTGTACAACCTTTTACACAATTGTAAAACCTTGTACACACTTGTACATTCTTGTACAAACTTGTACTTACTTGTACAACCTTGTACAAACTTGTACACACTTGTACAAACTTTTACAGCCTTGTACACATTTGTACACACTTGTACACACTTGTACAACCTTGTACAAAGCTGTACACCCTTGTACACACTTGTACAAGCTTGTACACGATTGTACACCCTTGTACACACTTGTGCACCATTGTACACACTTGTACACCCTTGTACACATTTGTACAACCTTTTACAAACTTGTACACACTTGTACAAACTTGTACATTCTTTTGTACACCCTTGTAAACACTTGTACAACCTTGTACAAACCTGTACACCCTTGTACACACTTGTACAAGCTTGTACACACTTGTACACCTTTGTACACACTTATACAACCTTGTACACACTTGTACAACCTTGTACACACTTGTACAAACTTGTACACCCGTGTACACACTTGTACAACCTTGTACACACTTGTACAACCTTGTACACAATTGTACAACCTTGTACAACCATGTACACACTTGTACAACCTTGTACACACTTGTACAACCTTGTACACACTTGTACACCTTTGTACACACTTATACAACCTTGTACACACTTGTACAACCTTGTACACACTTGTACAACCTTGTACACACTTGTACAACCTTGTACACACTTGTACAACCTTGTACACACTTGTACAACCTTGTACACACTTGTACAACCTTGTACACACTTGTACAACCTTGTACACACTTGTACAAGCTTGTACACACTTGTACAACCTTGTACACACTTGTACAACCTTTTACACAATTGTAAAACCTTGTACACACTTGTACATTCTTGTACAAACTTGTACTTACTTGTACAACCTTGTACAAACTTGTACACACTTGTACAAACTTTTACATCCTTGTACACATTTGTACACCCTTGTACACACTTGTACAACCTTGTACAAACCTGTACAACCTTGTACACACTTGTACAAGCTTGTACACGATTGTACACCCTTGTACACACTTGTGCACCCTTGTATACACTTGTACACTCTTGTACACACTTGTACAACCTTTTACAAACTTGTACACACTTGTACAAACTTGTACATTCTTGTACATACTTGTACACCCTTGTAAACACTTGTACAACCTTGTACACTTTTGTACACCCTTGTATACATTTTTACAACCTTGTACAAACTTGTACACACTTGTACAAACTTGTACACACTTGTACAAACTTGTACACCCTTGTACACACTTGTACAACCTTGTACACACTTGTACAACCTTGTACAAACCTGTACACCCTTGTACACACTTGTACAAGCTTGTACACGAATGTACACCCTTGTACACACTTGTGCACCCTTGTACACACTTGTACACCCTTGTACACACTTGTACAACCTTTTACAAACTTGTACACACTTGTACAAACTTGTACATTCTTGTACATACTTGTACACCCTTGTAAACACTTGTACAACCTTGTACAAACCTGTACACCCTTGTACACACTTGTACAAGCTTGTACACACTTGTACAAGCTTGTACACACTTGTACAAGCTTGTACACACTTGTACACCCTTGTACAAACTTGTGCACCGTTGTACACTTTTGTACACCCTTGTATACATTTGTACAACCTTGTACAAACTTGTACACACTTGTACAAACTTGTACAAACTTGTACAAACTTGTACACCCTTGTACACACTTGTACAACCTTGTACACACTTGTACAACCTTGTACACACTTGTACAACCTTGTACACAATTGTACAATCTTGTACAACCTAGTACACACTTGTACAACCTTGTACACACTTGTACAACCTTGTACACACTTTACACCCTTGTAAACACTTGTACAACCTTGTACAAACCTGTACACCCTTGTACACACTTGTACAAGCTTGTACACACTTGTACAAGCTTGTACACAGTTGTACACCCTTGTACAAACTTGTGCACCCTTGTACACTTTTGTACACCCTTGTACAAACTTGTACACACTTGTACAAACTTGTACACACTTGTACAAACTTGTACACCCTTGTACACACTTGTACAACCTTGTACACACTTGTACAACCTTGTACAAACTTGTACAACCTTGTACACAATTGTACAACCTTGTACAACCTTGTACACACTTGTACAACCTTGTACACACTTGTACAACCTTGTACACACTTGTACAACCTTGTACACACTTGTACACCTTTGTACACACTTGTACAACCTTGTACACACTTGTACAACCTTGTACACACTTGTACAACCTTGTACACACTTTTTCAACCTTGTACACACTTATACAACCTTGTACACACTTGTACAACCTTGTACACACTTGTACAACCTTGTACACACTTGTACAACCTTGTACACACTTGTACAACCTTGTACACACTTGTACAACCTTGTACACACTTGTACAACCTTGTAAAAACATGTACAACCTTGTACACACTTGTACACCCTTGTACACACTTGTACAAGCTTGTACACACTTGTACAAACTTGTACACACTTGTACAAACTTGTACACACTTGTACAAACTTGTACACCCTTGTACACACTTGTAAAACCTTGTACACACTTGTACAACCTTGTACACAATTGTACAACCTTGTACAACCTTGTACACACTTGTACAACCTTGGACACACTTGTACAACCTTGTACACACTTGTACACCTTTGTACACACTTGTACAACCTTGTACACACTTGTACAACCTTGTACACACTTGTACAACCTTGTACACACTTGTAAAACCTTTTACAAACTTGTACACACTTGTACAAACTTGTACATTTTTGTACAAATGTATACCTTGTACACACTTGTACAACCTTGTACACACTTGTACAACCTTGTAAAAACATGTACAACCTTGTACACACTTGTACACCCTTGTACACACTTGTACAAGCTTGTACACACTTGTACAAACTTGTACACACTTGTACAAACTTGTACACACTTGTACAAACTTGTACACACTTGTAAAAACTTGTACACCCTTGTACACACTTGTAAAATCTTTTACACACTTGTACAACCTTGTACACAATTGTACAACCTTGTACAACCTTGTACACACTTGTACAACCTTGTACACACTTGTACAACCTTGTACACACTTGTACACCTTTGTACACACTTGTACAACCTTGTACACACTTGTACAACCTTGTACACACTTGTACAACCTTGTACACACTTGTAAAACCTTTTACAAACTTGTACACACTTGTACAAACTTGTACATTTTTGTACAAATGTATACAAGGGTGTACAAAAGTGTACAAGGGTGCACAAGTTTGTACAAGAATGTACAAGTGTGTACAAGCTTGTACAAGTGTGTACAAGCTTGTACAAGTGTGTACAAGGGTGTACAGGTTTGTACAAGGTTGTACAAGTGTTTACAAGGGTGTACAAGTATGTACAAGAATGTACAAGTTTGTACAAGTGTGTACAAGTTTGTAAAAGGTTGTACAAGTGTGTACAAGGGTGTACAAGTGTGTACAAGGGTGCACAAGTGTGTACAAGGGTGTACAATCGTGTACAAGCTTGTACAAGTGTATACAAGGGTGTACAGGTTTGTACAAGGTTGTACAAGTGTGTACAAGGTTGTACAAGTGTGTACAAGCTTGTACAAGTGTGTACGAGGTTGTACAAGTGTGTACAAGGTTGTACAAGTGTGTACAAGCTTGTACAAGTGTGTACAAGGTTTGTACAAGTGTGTACAAGGTTGTTCAAGTGTGTACATGTTTGTACAAGTGTGTTTAAGTTTGTACAAGGTTGTACAAATGTGTACAAGGGTGTACAAAAGTGTTCAAGGGTGCACAAGTTTGTACAAGGGTGTACAAGTGTGTACAAGCTTGTACAAGTGTGTACAAGCTTGTACAAGTGTGTACAAGCTTGTACAAGTGTGTACAAGGGTGTACAGGTTTGTACAAGGTTGTACAAGTGTGTACAAGGGTGTACAAGTATGTACAAGAATGTAAAATTTTGTACAAGTGTGTACAAGGGTGTACAAGTGTGTACAAGGTTGTAAAAGTGTGTACAAGGTTTTACAATTGTGTACAAGGTTGTACAAGTGTGTACAAGGTTGTACAAGTGTGTACGAGGTTGTACAAGTGTGTACAAGGTTGTACAAGTGTGTACAAGGTTGTACAAGTGTGTACAAGGTTGTACAAGTGTACACAAGTTTGTACAAGTGTGTACAAGTTTGTACAAGTGTGTTCAAGTTTGTACAAGGTTGTACAAATGTGTACAAGGGTGTACAAAAGTGTACAAGGGTGCACAAGTTTGTACAAGGGTGTACAAGTGTGTACAAGCTTGTACAAGTGTGTACAAGCTTGTACAAGTGTGTACAAGGGTGTACAGGTTTGTACAAGGTTGTACAAGTGTGTACAAGGGTGTACAAGTATGTACAAGAATGTACAATTTTGTACAAGTGTGTACAAGTTTGTAAAAGGTTGTACAAGTGTGTACAAGGGTGTACAAGTGTGTACAAGGTTGTACAAGTGTGTACAAGCTTGAACAAGTGTGTACAAGGTTGTACAAGTGTGTACAAGGTTGTACAAGTGTGTACAAGGTTGCACAAGTGTGTACAAGAGTGTACAATCGTGTACAAGCTTGTACAAGTGTGTACAAGGGTGTACAGGTTTGTACAAGGTTGTACAAGTGTGTACAAGGTTGTACAAGTGTGTACAAGGTTGTACAAGTGTGTACAAGGGTGTACAAGTTTGTACAAGTGTGTACAAGTTTGTACAAGTGTGTACAAGTTTGTACAAGTTTGTACAAATGTATACAAGGGTGTACAAAAGTGTACAAGGGTGCACAAGTTTGTACAAGGGTGTACAAGTGTGTACAAGCTTGTACAAGTTTGTAAAAGGTTGTACAAGTGTGTACAAGGGTGTACAAGTGTGTACAAGGTTGTACAAGTGTGTACAAGCTTGAACAAGTGTGTACAAGGTTGTACAAGTGTGTACGAGGTTGTACAAGTGTTTACAAGGGTGTACAAGTATGTACAAGAATGTACAAGTTTGTACAAGTGTGTACAAGTTTGTAAAAGGTTGTACATGTGTGTACAAGGGTGTACAAGTGTGTACAAGGGTGCACAAGTGTGTACAAGGGTGTACAATCGTGTACAAGCTTGTACAAGTGTGTACAAGGGTGTACAGGTTTGTACAAGGTTGTACAAGTGTGTACAAGGGTGTACAAATGTATACAAGGATGTAAAAGTTTGTACAAGTGTGTACAAGTTTGTACAAGGTTGTACAAGTAAGTACAAGTTTGTACAAGAATGTACAAGTGTGTACAAGGTTTTACAATTGTGTAAAAGGTTGTACAAGTGTGTACAAGGTTGTACAAGTGTGTACAAGCTTGTACAAGTGTGTACAAGGTTGTACAAGTGTGTACAAGGTTGTACAAGTGTGTACAAGCTTGTACAAGTGTGTACAAGGTTGTACAAGTGTGTACAAGGTTGTTCAAGTGTGTACATGTTTGTACAAGTGAGTTTAAGTTTGTACAAGGTTGTACAAATGTGTACAAGGGTGTACAAAAGTGTTCAAGGGTGCACAAGTTTGTACAAGGGTGTACAAGTGTGTACAAGCTTGTACAAGTGTGTACAAGCTTGTACAAGTGTGTACAAGCTTGTACAAGTGTGTACAAGGGTGTACAGGTTTGTACAAGCTTGTACAAGTGTGTACAAGCTTGTACAAGTGTGTACAAGGGTGTACAGGTTTGTACAAGGTTGTACAAGTGTGTACAAGGTTGTACAAGTGTGTACAAGGTTGTACAAGTGTGTACAAGGTTGTATAAGTGTGTACAAGGTTGAAAAAGTGTGTACAAGGTTGTACAAAAGTGTTCAAGGGTGCACAAGTTTGTACAAGCTTGTACAAGTGTGTACAAGCTTGTACAAGTGTGTACAAGGGTGTACAGGTTTGTACAAGGTTGTACAAGTGTGTACAAGGTTTTACAATTGTGTACAAGGTTGTACAAGTGTGTACAAGGTTGTACAAGTGTGTACGAGGTTGTACAAGTGTGTACAAGGTTGTACAAGTGTGTACAAGGTTGTACAAGTGTGTACAAGTTTGTACAAGTGTGTACAAGTTTGTACAAGGTTGTACAAATAAGTCATCCCTCTAAATAACAAGACATCCCTCCAAATATTAAGACATCCCTCTAAATAACAAGACATCCCTCTAAATAACAAGACATCCCTCTAATAAACTAGACATTCCGCTAAATATTAAGACATCCCTCTAAATAACAAGACATCCCTCCAAATACCAAGACATCCCTCTAAATATTAAGACATCCCTCCAAATAACAAGACAACCCTTTAAAAAACAAGACATCCCTCTAAATAACAAGACATCCCTCTAAATAACAAGACATCCCTCTAAATATTAAGACATCCCTCCAAATAACAAGACATCCCTCTAAATATTAAGACATCCCTCTAAATAACAAGACATCCCTCTAAATATTAAGACATCCCTTTAAATAACAAGACATCTCTCTAAATAACAAGACATCCCTCTAAATAACAAGACATCCCACTAAATAACAAGACGTCCCTCTAAATAACAAGACATCCCTTTTAAATAACAAGACATTCCTCTAAATAACAAGACATCCCTCTAAATAACAAGACATCCCTCCAAATAAAAAGACATCCCTCTAAATAGCAAGACATCCCTCTAAATAACAAGACATCCCTCCAAATAACAAGATATCCCTCTAAATAACAAGACATTCCTCCAAATAACAAGACTTCCCTCCAAATAAGAAGACATCCCTCTAAATAACAAGACATCCCTCTAAATAACAAGACATCCCTCTAAATACCAAGACAACCCTCTAAAAAACAAGACATCCCCCCAAATAACAAGACAACCCTCTAAAAAACAAGACATCCCTCTAAATAAAAAGACATCTCTCCAAATAACAAGACATCCCTCTAAATAACAAGACATCCCACTAAAAAACAAGACATCCCTCTAAATATTAAGACATCCCTCTAAATAACAAGACATCCCTCCAAATATTAAGACATCCCTCTAAATAACAAGACATCCCTCTAAATAACAAGACATCCCTCTAATAAACTAGACATTCCGCTAAATATTAAGACATCCCTTTAAATAACAAGACATCCCTCTAAATAACAAGACATCCCTCCAAATATGAAGACATCCCTCTAAATAACAAGACATCCCTCTAAATAACAAGACATCCCTCTAAATAACAAGACATCTCTCTAAATATTAAGACATCCCTTCAAATAACAAGACATCCCTCTAAATAACAAGACATCCCTCTAAATAACAAGACATCCCTCTAAATAACAAGACATCCCTCTAAATAACAAGACATCCCTCTAAAAAACAAGACATCCCTCTAAATATTAAGACATCAATCTAAATAACAAGACATCCCTCCAAATAACAAGACAACCCTCTAAAAAACAAAAAAACCCTCTAAATAACAAGACATCTCTCTAAAAAACAAGACATCCCTCTAAATATCAAGACATCCCTCTAAATAACAAGACATCCATCTATATAACAAGACATTCCTCTAAATATTAAGACATCCCTCTAAATAACAAGACATACCTGTAAATAACAAGACATCCCTCTAAATAACAAGACATCCCATCTAAATTACAACACAACCCTCTAAAAACAAGACATCCCTCCAAATAACAAGACAACCCTCTAAAAAACAAAAAAACCCTCTAAATAACAAGACATCTCTCTAAAAAACAAGACATCCCTCTAAATAACAAGACATCCCTCTAAATACCAAGACATCCCTCTAAATATTAAGACATCCCTCCAAATAACAAGACAACCCTTTAAAAAACAAGACATCCCTCTAAATAACAAGACATCCCTCTAAATAACAAGACATCCCTCTAAATATTAAGACATCCCTTCAAATAACAAGACATCCCTCTAAATATTAAGACATCCCTCTAAATAACAAGACATCCCTCTAAATATTAAGACATCCCTTTAAATAACAAGACATCTCTCTAAATAACAAGACATCCCTCTAAATAACAAGACATCCCACTAAATAACAAGACATCCCTCTAAATAACAAGACATCCCACTAAATAACAAGACATCCCTCTAAATAACAAGACATCCCTTTTAAATAACAAGACATTCCTCTAAATAACAAGACATCCCTCTAAATAACAAGACATCCCTCCCAAATAAAAAGACATCCCTCTAAATAGCAAGACATCCCTCTAATAAACAAGACATTCCGCTAAATATTAAGACATCCCTCTAAATAACAAGACATCCCATCTAAATTACAAGACAACCCTCGAAAAACAAGACATCCCTCCAAATAACAAGACAACCCTCTAAAAAACAAGACATCCCTCTAAATAAAAAGACATCTCTCCAAATAACAAGACATCCCTCTAAATAACAAGACATTCCTCCAAATAACAAGACTTCCCTCCAAATAAAAAGACATCCCTCTAAATAACAAGACATCCCTCTAAATAACAAGACATCCCTCTAAATACCAAGACAACCGTCTAAAAAACAAGACATCCCTCCAAATAACAAGACAACCCTCTAAAAAACAAGACATCCCTCTAAATAAAAAGACATCTCTCCAAATAACAAGACATCCCTCTAAATAACAAGACATCCCACTAAAAAACAAGACATCCCTCTAAATATTAAGACATCCCTCTAAATAACAAGACATCCCTCCAAATATTAAGACATCCCTCTAAATAACAAGACATCCCTCTAAATAACAAGACATCCCTCTAATAAACTAGACATTCCGCTAAATATTAAGACATCCCTTTAAATAACAAGACATCCCTCTAAATAACAAGACATCCCTCCAAATATGAAGACATCCCTCTAAATAACAAGACATCCCTCTAAATAACAAGACATCCCTCTAAATAACAAGACATCTCTCTAAATATTAAGACATCCCTTCAAATAACAAGACATCCTCTAAATAACAAGACATCCCTCTAAATAACAAGACATCCCTCTAAATAATAAGACATCCCTCTAAATAACAAGACATCCCTCTAAAAAACAAGACATCCCTCTAAATATTAAGACATCAATCTAAATAACAAGACATCCCTCCAAATAACAAGACAACCCTCTAAAAAACAAAAAAACCCACTAAATAACAAGACATCTCTCTAAAAAACAAGACATCCCTCTAAATATCAAGACATCCCTCTAAATAACAAGACATCCATCTATATAACAAGACATTCCTCTAAATATTAAGACATCCCTCTAAATAACAAGACATACCTGTAAATAACAAGACATCCCTCTAAATAACAAGACATCCCATCTAAATTACAACACAACCCTCTAAAAAACAAGACATCCCTCCAAATAACAAGACAACCCTCTAAAAAACAAGACATCCCTCTAAATAACAAGACATCCCTCTAAATAACAAGACATCCCTCTAATAAACTAGACATTCCGCTAAATATTAAGACATCCTCTAAATATTAAGACATCCCTCCAAATAACAAGGCAACCCTTTAAAAAACAAGACATCCCTCTAAATAACAAGACATCCCTCTAAATAACAAGACATCCCTCTAAATATTAAGACATCCCTTCAAATAACAAGACATCCCTCTAAATATTAAGACATCCCTCTAAATAACAAGACATCCCTCTAAATATTAAGACATCCCTTTAAATAACAAGACATCTCTCTAAATAACAAGACATCCCTCTAAATAACAAGACATCCCACTAAATAACAAGACATCCCTCTAAATAACAAGACATCCCACTAAATAACAAGACATCCCTCTAAATAACAAGACATCCCTTTTAAATAACAAGACATTCCTCTAAATAACAAGACATCCCTCTAAATAACAAGACATCCCTCTAAATAACAAGACATCCCTCCAAATATGAAGACATCCTCTAAATAACAAGACATCCCTCTAAATAACAAGACATCCCTCTAAATAACAAGACATCTCTCTAAATATTAAGACATCCCTTCAAATAACAAGACATCCCTCTAAATAACAAGACATCCCTCTAAATAACAAGACATCCCTCTAAATAATAAGACATCCCTCTAAATAACAAGACATCCCTCTAAAAAACAAGACATCCCTCTAAATATTAAGACATCAATCTAAATAACAAGACATCCCTCCAAATAACAAGACAACCCTCTAAAAAACAAAAAAAACCCACTAAATAACAAGACATCTCTCTAAAAAACAAGACATCCCTCTAAATATCAAGACATCCCTCTAAATAACAAGACATCCATCTATATAACAAGACATTCCTCTAAATATTAAGACATCCCTCTAAATAACAAGACATACCTGTAAATAACAAGACATCCCTCTAAATAACAAGACATCCCATCTAAATTACAACACAACCCTCTAAAAAACAAGACATCCCTCCAAATAACAAGACAACCCTCTAAAAAACAAGACATCCCTCTAAATAACAAGACATCCCTCTAAATAACAAGACATCCCTCTAATAAACTAGACATTCCGCTAAATATTAAGACATCCCTCTAAATATTAAGACATCCCTCCAAATAACAAGGCAACCCTTTAAAAAACAAGACATCCCTCTAAATAACAAGACATCCCTCTAAATAACAAGACATCCCTCTAAATATTAAGACATCCCTTCAAATAACAAGACATCCCTCTAAATATTAAGACATCCCTCTAAATAACAAGACATCCCTCTAAATATTAAGACATCCCTTTAAATAACAAGACATCTCTCTAAATAACAAGACATCCCTCTAAATAACAAGACATCCCACTAAATAACAAGACATCCCTCTAAATAACAAGACATCCCACTAAATAACAAGACATCCCTCTAAATAACAAGACATCCCTTTTAAATAACAAGACATTCCTCTAAATAACAAGACATCCCTCTAAATAACAAGACATCCCTCCAAATAAAAAGACATCCCTCTAAATAGCAAGACATCCCTCTAATAAACAAGACATTCCGCTAAATATTAAGACATCCCTCTAAATAACAAGACATCCCATCTAAATTACAAGACAACCCTCGAAAAAACAAGACATCCCTCCAAATAACAAGACAACCCTCTAAAAAACAAGACATCCCTCTAAATAAAAAGACATCTCTCCAAATAACAAGACATCCCTCTAAATAACAAGACATCTCACTAAAAAACAAGACATCCCTCTAAATATTAAGACATCCCTCTAAATAACAAGACATCCCTCCAAATATTAAGACATCCCTCTAAATAACAAGACATCCTCTAAATAACAAGACATCCCTCTAATAAACTAGACATTCCGCTAAATATTAAGACATCCCTCTAAATAACAAGACAACCCTCCAAATACCAAGACATCCCTCTAAATATTAAGACATCCCTCCAAATAACAAGAAAACCCTTTAAAAAACAAGACATCCCTCTAAATAACAAGACATCCCTCTAAATAACAAGACATCCCTCTAAATATTAAGACATCCCTCCAAATAACAAGACATCCCTCTAAATATTAAGACATCCCTCTAAATAACAAGACATCCCTCTAAATATTAAGACATCCCTTTAAATAACAAGACATCCCTCTAAATAACAAGACATCCCTCTAAATAACAAGACATCCCACTAAATAACAAGACGTCCCTCTAAATAACAAGACATCCCTTTTAAATAACAAGACATTCCTCTAAATAACAAGACATCCCTCTAAATAACAAGACATCCCTCCAAATAAAAAGACATCCCTCTAAATAGCAAGACATCCCTCTAAATAACAAGACATCCCTCCAAATAACAAGATATCCCTCTAAATAACAAGACATTCCTCCAAATAACAAGACTTCCCTCCAAATAAGAAGACATCCTTCTAAATAACAAGACATCCCTCTAAATAACAAGACATGCCTCTAAATACCAAGACATCCCTCCAAATAACAAGACAACCCTTTAAAAAACAAGACATCCCTCTAAATAACAAGACATCCTCTAAATAACAAGACATCCCTCTAAATATTAAGACATCCCTTCAAATAACAAGACATCCCTCTAAATATTAAGACATCCCTCTAAATAACAAGACATCCCTCTAAATAAAAAGACATCCCTCTAAATATTAAGACATCAATCTAAATAACAAGACATCCCTCCAAATAACAAGACAACCCTCTAAAAAACAAAAAAACCCTCTAAATAACAAGACATCTCTCAAAAAAACAAGACATCCCTCTAAATATCAAGACATCCCTCTAAATAACAAGACATCCATCTATATAACAAGACATTCCTCTAAATATTAAGACATCCCTCTAAATAACAAGACATACCTGTAAATAACAAGACATCCCTCTAAATAACAAGACATCCCATCTAAATTACAAGACAACCCTCTAAAAAACAAGACATCCCTTAAGACATTCCGCTAAATATTAAGACATCCCTCTAAATAACAAGACATCCCTCTAAATACCAAGACATCCCTTTAAATAACAAGACATCTCTCTAAATAACAAGACATCCCTTTAAATAACAAGACATCTCTCTAAATAAAAAGACATCCCTCTAAAAAACTAGACATCCCTCCAAATACCAAGACATCCCTCTAAATAACAAGACATCCCTTTTAAATAACAAGACATTCCTCTAAATAACAAGACATCCCTCAAAATAGCAAGACATCCTCTAAATATTAAGACATCCCTTCAAATAACAAGACATCCCTCTAAATAACAAGACATCCCTCTAAATAACAAGACATCCCTCTAAATAAAAAGACATCCCTCTAAATAACTAGACATCCCTCCAAATACCAAGACATCCCTCTAAATAACAAGACATCCCTCTAAATAAAAAGACATCCCTCTAAATAACTAGACATCCCTCCAAATACCAAGACATCCCTCTAAATAACAAGACATCCCTCTAAATAACAACACATACCTCCAAATAACAAGACATCCCTCTAAATTATAAGACATCCCTCTTAATAACAAGCATCCCTCCAAATAACAAGACATCCCTCTAAATAACAAGACATCCCTCCAAATATGAAGACATCCCTCCAAATATTAAGACATCGCTCTAAATAACAAGACATCCCTCTAAATAACAAGACATCCCTCTAAATATTAAGACATCCCTTTAAATAACAAGACATCCCTCTAAATAACAAGACATCCCTCTAAATAACAAGACATCCCACTAAATAACAAGACGTCCCTCTAAATAACAAGACATCCCTTTTAAATAACAAGACATTCCTCTAAATAACAAGACATCCCTCTAAATAACAAGACATCCCTCCAAATAAAAAGACATCCTTCTAAATAGCAAGACATCCCTCTAAATAACAAGACATCCCTCCAAATAACAAGATATCCCTCTAAATAACAAGACATTCCTCCAAATAACAAGACTTCCCTCCAAATAAGAAGACATCCTTCTAAATAACAAGACATCCCTCTAAATAACAAGACATCCCTCTAAATACCAAGACATCCCTCCAAATAACAAGACAACCCTTTAAAAACAAGACATCCCTCTAAATAACAAGACATCCCTCTAAATAACAAGACATCCCTCTAAATATTAAGACATCCCTTCAAATAACAAGACATCCCTCAAAATATTAAGACATCCCTCTAAATAACAAGACATCCCTCTAATATTAAGACATCCCTTTAAATAACAAGACATCTCTCTAAATAACAAGACATCCCTTTAAATAACAAGACATCTCTCTAAATAAAAAGACATCCCTCTAAAAAACTAGACATCCCTCCAAATACCAAGACATCCCTCTAAATAACAAGACATCCCTTTTAAATAACAAGACATTCCTCTAAATAACAAGACATCCCTCTAAATAACAAGACATCCCTCCAAATAACAAGAAATCCCTCAAAATAGCATGACATCCCTCTAAATATTAAGACATCCCTTCAAATAACAAGACATCCCTCTAAATAACAAGACATCCCTCTAAATAACAAGACATCCCTCTAAATAAAAGACATCCCTCTAAATAACTAGACATCCCTCCAAATACCAAGACATCCCTCTAAATAACAAGACATCCCTCTAAATAAAAAGACATCCCTCTAAATAACTAGACATCCCTCCAAATACCAAGACATCCCTCTAAATAACAAGACATCCCTCTAAATAACAAGACATACCTCCAAATAACAAGACATCCCTCTAAATTATAAGACATCCCTCTTAATAACAAGCATCCCTCCAAATAACAAGACATCCCTCTAAATAACAAGACATCCCTCAAATATGAAGACATCCCTCCAAATATTAAGACATCCCTCTAAATAACAAGACATCCCTCTAAATAACAAGACATCTCTCTAAATATTAAGACATCCCTTCAAATAACAAGACATCCCTCTAAATAACAAGACATCCCTCTAAATAACAAGACATCCCTCTAAATAACAAGACATCCCTCTAAATAACAAGACATCCCTCTAAATAACAAGACATCCCTCTAAAAACAAGACATCCTCTAAATATTAAGACATCAATCTAAATAACAAGACATCCCTCCAAATAACAAGACAACCCTCTAAAAAACAAAAAAACCCTCTAAATAACAAGACATCCCTCTAAATAACAAGACATCCCACTAAAAAACAAGACATCCCTCTAAATATTAAGACATCCCTCTAAATAACAAGACATCCCTCCAAATATTAAGACATCCCTCTAAATAACAAGACATCCCTCTAAATAACAAGACATCCCTCTAATAAACTAGACATTCCGCTAAATATTAAGACATCCCTCTAAATAACAAGACATCCCTCCAAATACCAAGACATCCCTCTAAATATTAAGACATCCCTCCAAATAACAAGAAAACCCTTTAAAAAACAAGACATCCCTCTAAATAACAAGACATCCCTCTAAATAACAAGACATCCCTCTAAATATTAAGACATCCCTCCAAATAACAAGACATCCCTCTAAATATTAAGACATCCCTCTAAATAACAAGACATCCCTCTAAATATTAAGACATCCCTTTAAATAACAAGACATCTCTCTAAATAACAAGACATCCTCTAAATAACAAGACATCCACTAAATAACAAGACGTCCCTCTAAATAACAAGACATCCCTTTTAAATAACAAGACATTCCTCTAAATAACAAGACATCCCTCTAAATAACAAGACATCCCTCCAAATAAAAAGACATCCCTCTAAATAGCAAGACATCCCTCTAAATAACAAGACATCCCTCCAAATAACAAGATATCCCTCTAAATAACAAGACATTCCTCCAAATAACAAGACTTCCCTCCAAATAAGAAGACATCCCTCTAAATAACAAGACATCCCTCTAAATAACAAGACATCCCTCTAAATACCAAGACATCCCTCTAAATATTAAGACATCCCTCCAAATAACAAGACAACCCTTTAAAAAACAAGACATCCCTCTAAATAACAAGACATCCCTCTAAATAACAAGACATCCCTCTAAATATTAAGACATCCCTTCAAATAACAAGACATCCCTCTAAATATTAAGACATCCCTCTAAATAACAAGACATCCCTCTAAATATTAAGACATCCTTTAAATAACAAGACATCTCTCTAAATAACAAGACATCCCTCTAAATAACAAGACATCCCTCTAAATATTAAGACATCCCTCCAAATAACAAGACATCCCTCTAAATATTAAGACATCCCTCTAAATAACAAGACATCCCTCTAAATATTAAGACATCCCTTTAAATAACAAGACATCTCTCTAAATAACAAGACATCCCTCTAAATAACAAGACATCCCACTAAATAACAAGACATCCCTCTAAATAACAAGACATCCCTTTTAAATAACAAGACATTCCTCTAAATAACAAGACATCCCTCTAAATAACAAGACATCCCTCCAAATAACAAGAAATCCCTCAAAATAGCAAGACATCCCTCTAAATATTAAGACATCCCTTCAAATAACAAGACATCCCTCTAAATAACAAGACATCCCTCTAAATAACAAGACATCCCTCTAAATAAAAAGACATCCCTCTAAATAACTAGACATCCTCCAAATACCAAGACATCCCTCTAAATAACAAGACATCCCTCTAAATAAAAAGACATCCCTCTAAATAACTAGACATCCCTCCAAATACCAAGACATCCCTCTAAATAACAAGACATCCCTCTAAATAACAAGACATACCTCCAATAACAAGACATCCCTCTAAATTATAAGACATCCCTCTTAATAACAAGCATCCCTCCAAATAACAAGACATCCCTCTAAATAACAAGACATCCCTCCAAATATGAAGACATCCCTCCAAATATGAAGACATCCCTCTAAATAAACAAGACATCCCTCTAAATAACAAGACATCCCTCTAAATAACAAGACATCTCTCTAAATATTAAGACATCCTTCAAATAACAAGACATCCCTCTAAATAACAAGACATCCCTCTAAATAACAAGACATCCCTCTAAATAACAAGACATCCCTCTAAATAACAAGACATCCCTCTAAATAACAAGACATCCCTTTTAAATAACAAGACATTCCTCTAAATAACAAGACATCCCTCTAAATAACAAGACATCCCTCCAAATAAAAAGACATCCCTCTAAATATTAAGACATCAATCTAAATAACAAGACATCCCTCCAAATAACAAGACAACCCTCTAAAAAACAAAAAAACCCTCTAAATAACAAGACATCTCTCAAAAAAAACAAGACATCCTCTAAATATCAAGACATCCCTCTAAATAACAAGACATCCATCTATATAACAAGACATTCCTCTAAATATTAAGACATCCTCTAAATAACAAGACATACCTGTAAATAACAAGACATCCCTCTAAACAAGACATCCCCATCTAAATTACAAGACAACCCTCTAAAAAACAAGACATCCCTTAAGACATTCCGCTAAATATTAAGACATCCCTCTAAATAACAAGACATCCCTCTAAATACCAAGACATCCCTCTAAATATTAAGACATCCCTCCAAATAACAAGACAACCCTTTAAAAAACAAGACATCCCTCTAAATAACAAGACATCCCTCTAAATAACAAGACATCCCTCTAAATAACAAGACATCCCTTCAAATAACAAGACATCCCTCTAAATATTAAGACATCCCTCTAAATAACAAGACATCCCTCTAAATAACAAGACATCCCTCTAAATAACAAGACATCCCTCTAAATATTAAGACATCCCTTTAAATAACAAGACATCCCTCTAAATAACAAGACATCCCTCTAAATAACAAGACATCCCACTAAATAACAAGACGTCCCTCTAAATAACAAGACATCCCTTTTAAATAACAAGACATTCCTCTAAATAACAAGACATCCCTCTAAATAACAAGACATCCCTCCAAATAAAAAGACATCCCTCTAAATAGCAAGACATCCCTCTAAATAACAAGACATCCCTCCAAATAACAAGATATCCCTCTAAATAACAAGACATTCCTCCAAATAACAAGACTTCCCTCCAAATAAGAAGACATCCTTCTAAATAACAAGACATCCCTCTAAATAACAAGACATCCCTCTAAACACCAAGACATCCCTCCAAATAACAAGACAACCCTTTAAAAAACAAGACATCCCTCTAAATAACAAGACATCCCTCTAAATAACAAGACATCCCTCTAAATATTAAGACATCCCTTCAAATAACAAGACATCCCTCTAAATATTAAGACATCCCTCTAAATAACAAGACATCCCTCTAAATATTAAGACATCCCTTTAAATAACAAGACATCTCTCTAAATAACAAGACATCCCTTTAAATAACAAGACATCTCTCTAAATAAAAAGACATCCCTCTAAAAAACTAGACATCCCTCCAAATACCAAGACATCCCTCTAAATAACAAGACATCCCTTTTAAATAACAAGACATTCCTCTAAATAACAAGACATCCCTCTAAATAACAAGACATCCCTCCAAATAACAAGAAATCCCTCAAAATAGCAAGACATCCCTCTAAATATTAAGACATCCCTTCAAATAACAAGACATCCCTCTAAATAACAAGACATCCCTCTAAATAACAAGACATCCCTCTAAATAAAAAGACATCCCTCTAAATAACTAGACATCCCTCCAAATACCAAGACAACCCTCTAAATAACAAGACATCCCTCTAAATAAAAAGACATCCCTCTAAATAACTAGACATCCCTCTAAATACCAAGACATCCCTCTAAATAACAAGACATCCCTCTAAATAACAAGACATACCTCCAAATAACAAGACATCCCTCTAAATTATAAGACATCTCTCTTAATAACAAGCATCCCTCCAAATAACAAGACATCCCTCTAAATAACAAGACATCCCTCCAAATATGAAGACATCCCTCCAAATATTAAGACATCCCTCTAAATAACAAGACATCCCTCTAAATAACAAGACATCTCTCTAAATATTAAGACATCCCTTCAAATAACAAGACATCCCTCTAAATAACAAGACATCCCTCTAAATAACAAGACATCCCTCTAAATAACAAGACATCCCTCTAAATAACAAGACATCCCTCTAAATAACAAGACATCCCTCTAAATAACAAGACATCCCTCCAAATAACAAGACAACCCTCTAAAAAACAAAAAAACCCTCTAAATAACAAGACATCCCTCTAAATAACAAGACATCCCACTAAAAAACAAGACATCCCTCTAAATATTAAGACATCCCTCTAAATAACAAGACATCCCTCCAAATATTAAGACATCCCTCTAAATAACAAGACATCCCTCTAAATAACAAGACATCCCTCTAATAAACTAGACATTCCGCTAAATATTAAGACATCCCTCTAAATAACAAGACATCCCTCCAAATACCAAGACATCCTTCTAAATATTAAGACATCCCTCCAAATAACAAGAAAACCCTTTAAAAACAAGACATCCCTCTAAATAACAAGACATCCCTCTAAATAACAAGACATCCCTCTAAATATTAATACATCCCTCCAAATAACAAGACATCCCTCTAAATATTAAGACATCCCTCTAAATAACAAGACATCCCTCTAAATATTAAGACATCCCTTTAAATAACAAGACATCTCTCTAAATAACAAGACATCCCTCTAAATAACAAGACATCCCACTAAATAACAAGACGTCCCTCTAAATAACAAGACATCCCTTTTAAATAACAAGACATTCCTCTAAATAACAAAACAAGACATCCCTCTAATAACAAGACATCCCTCCAAATAAAAGACATCCCTCTAAATAGCAAGACATCCCTCTAATAACAAGACATCCCTCCAAATAACAAGATATCCCTCTAAATAACAAGACATTCCTCCAAAATAACAAGACTTCCCTCCAAATAAGAAGACATCCCTCTAAATAACAAGACATCCCTCTAAATAACAAGACATCCCTCTAAATACCAAGACATCCCTCTAAATATTAAGACATCCCTCCAAATAACAAGACAACCCTTTAAAAAACAAGACATCCCTCTAAATACAAGACATCCCTCTAATAACAAGACATCCCTCTAATTATTAAGACATCCCTTCAAATACAAGACATCCCTCTAAATATTAAGACATCCCTCTAAATAACAAGACATCCCTCTAAATATTAAGACATCCCTTTAAATAACAAGACATCTCTCTAAATAACAAGACATCCCTCTAAATAACAAGACATCCCTCTAAATATTAGACATCCCTCTAAATATCAAGACATCCCTCCAAATAACAAGACATCCCTCTAATATTAAGACATCCTCTAAATAACAAGACATCCTCTAAATATTAAGATCATCCCTTAAATAACAAGACATCTCTCTAAATAACAAGACATCCCTCTAAATAACAAGACATCCCACTAAATAACAAGACATCCTCTAAATAACAAGACATCCCTTATAAATAACAAGACATTCCTCTAAATAACAAGACATCCTCTAAATAACAAGACATCCCTCCAAATAACAAGAAATCCCTCAAAATAGCAAGACATCCCTCTAAATATTAAGACATCCTTCAAATAACAAGACATCCCTCTAAAATAACAAGACATCCCTCTAAATAACAAGACATCCCTCTAAATAAAAAGACATCCTCTAAATAACTAGACATCCCTCCAAATACCAAGACATCCCTCTAAATAACAAGACATCCCTCTAAATAAAAAGACATCCCTCTAAATAACTAGACATCCCTCCAAATACCAAGACATCCTCTAAATAACAAGACATCCCTCTAAATAACAAGACATACCTCCAAATAACAAGACATCCCTCTAAATTATAAGACATCCCTCTTAATAACAAGCATCCCTCCAAATAACAAGACATCCCTCTAAATAACAAGACATCCCTCCAAATATGAAGACATCCCTCCAAATATGAAGACATCCCTCTAAATAACAAGACATCCCTCTAAATAACAAGACATCCCTCTAAATAACAAGACATCTCTCTAAATATTAAGACATCCCTTCAAATAACAAGACATCCCTCTAAATAACAAGACATCCCTCTAAATAACAAGACATACCTCTAAATAACAAGACATCCCTCTAAATAACAAGACATCCCTCTAAATAACAAGACATCCCTTTTAAATAACAAGACATACCTCTAAATAACAAGACATCCCTCTAAATAACAAGACATCCCTCCAAATAAAAAGACATCCCTCTAAATATTAAGACATCAATCTAAATAACAAGACATCCCTCCAAATAACAAGACAACCCTCTAAAAAACAAAAAAACCCTCTAAATAACAAGACATCTCTCAAAAAAACAAGACATCCCTCTAAATATCAAGACATCCCTCTAAATAACAAGACATCCATCTATATAACAAGACATTCCTCTAAATATTAAGACATCCTCTAAATAACAAGACATACCTGTAAATAACAAGACATCCCTCTAAATAACAAGACATCCCATCTAAATTACAAGACAACCCTCTAAAAAACAAGACATCCCTTAAGACATTCCGCTAAATATTAAGACATCCCTCTAAATAACAAGACATCCCTCTAAATACCAAGACATCCCTCTAAATATTAAGACATCCCTCCAAATAACAAGACAACCCTTTAAAAAACAAGACATCCCTCTAAATAACAAGACATCCCTCTAAATAACAAGACATCCCTCTAAATAACAAGACATCCCTTCAAATAACAAGACATCCCTCTAAATATTAAGACATCCCTCTAAATAACAAGACATCCCTCTAAATATTAAGACATCCCTTTTAAATAACAAGACATTCCTCTAAATAACAAGACATCCCTCTAAATAACAAGACATCCCTCCAAATAAAAAGACATCCCTCTAAATAGCAAGACATCCCTCTAATAAACAAGACATTCCGCTAAATATTAAGACATCTCTCTAAATAACAAGACATCCCTCTAAATAACAAGACATCCCACTAAATAACAAGACATCCCTCTAAATAACAAGACATCCCTTTTAAATAACAAGATATTCCTCTAAATAACAAGACATCCCTCTAAATAACAAGACATCCCTCCAAATAAAAAGACATCCCTCTAAATAGCAAGACATCCCTCTAATAAACAAGACATTCCGCTAAATATTAAGACATCCCTCTAAATAACAAGACATCCCATCTAAATTACAAGACATCCCTCTAAATATTAATACATCCCTCCAAATAACAAGACATCCCTCTAAATATTAAGACATCCCTCTAAATAACAAGACATCCCTCTAAATATTAAGACATCCCTTTAAATAACAAGACATCTCTCTAAATAACAAGACATCCCTCTAAATAACAAGACATCCCACTAAATAACAAGACGTCCCTCTAAATAACAAGACATCCCTTTTAAATAACAAGACATTCCTCTAAATAACAAGACATCCCTCTAAATAACAAGACATCCCTCCAAATAAAAAGACATCCCTCTAAATAGCAAGACATCCCTCTAAATAACAAGACATCCCTCCAAATAACAAGATATCCCTCTAAATAACAAGACATTCCTCCAAATAACAAGACTTCCCTCCAAATAAGAAGACATCCCTCTAAATAACAAGACATCCCTCTAAATAACAAGACATCCCTCTAAATACCAAGACATCCCTCTAAATATTAAGACATCCCTCCAAATAACAAGACAACCCTTTAAAAAACAAGACATCCCTCTAAATAACAAGACATCCCTCTAAATAACAAGACATCCCTCTAAATATTAAGACATCCCTTCAAATAACAAGACATCCCTCTAAATATTAAGACATCCCTCTAAATAACAAGACATCCCTCTAAATATTAAGACATCCCTTTAAATAACAAGACATCTCTCTAAATAACAAGACATCCCTCTAAATAACAAGACATCCCTCTAAATATTAAGACATCCCTCCAAATAACAAGACATCCCTCTAAATATTAAGACATCCCTCTAAATAACAAGACATCCCTCTAAATATTAAGACATCCCTTTAAATAACAAGACATCTCTCTAAATAACAAGACATCCCTCTAAATAACAAGACATCCCACTAAATAACAAGACATCCCTCTAAATAACAAGACATCCCTTTTAAATAACAAGACATTCCTCTAAATAACAAGACATCCCTCTAAATAACAAGACATCCCTCCAAATAACAAGAAATCCCTCAAAATAGCAAGACATCCCTCTAAATATTAAGACATCCCTTCAAATAACAAGACATCCCTCTAAATAACAAGACATCCCTCTAAATAACAAGACATCCCTCTAAATAAAAAGACATCCCTCTAAATAACTAGACATCCCTCCAAATACCAAGACATCCCTCTAAATAACAAGACATCCCTCTAAATAAAAAGACATCCCTCTAAATAACTAGACATCCCTCCAAATACCAAGACATCCCTCTAAATAACAAGACATCCCTCTAAATAACAAGACATACCTCCAAATAACAAGACATCCCTCTAAATTATAAGACATCCCTCTTAATAACAAGCATCCCTCCAAATAACAAGACATCCCTCTAAATAACAAGACATCCCTCCAAATATGAAGACATCCCTCCAAATATGAAGACATCCCTCTAAATAACAAGACATCCCTCTAAATAACAAGACATCCCTCTAAATAACAAGACATCTCTCTAAATATTAAGACATCCCTTCAAATAACAAGACATCCCTCTAAATAACAAGACATCCCTCTAAATAACAAGACATACCTCTAAATAACAAGACATCCCTCTAAATAACAAGACATCCCTCTAAATAACAAGACATCCCTTTTAAATAACAAGACATACCTCTAAATAACAAGACATCCCTCTAAATAACAAGACATCCCTCCAAATAAAAAGACATCCCTCTAAATATTAAGACATCAATCTAAATAACAAGACATCCCTCCAAATAACAAGACAACCCTCTAAAAAACAAAAAAACCCTCTAAATAACAAGACATCTCTCAAAAAAACAAGACATCCCTCTAAATATCAAGACATCCCTCTAAATAACAAGACATCCATCTATATAACAAGACATCCCTCTAATTATTAAGACATCCCTTCAAATAACAAGACATCCCTCTAAATATTAAGACATCCCTCTAAATAACAAGACATCCCTCTAAATATTAAGACATCCCTTTAAATAACAAGACATCTCTCTAAATAACAAGACATCCCTCTAAATAACAAGACATCCCTCTAAATATTAAGACATCCCTCCAAATAACAAGACATCCCTCTAAATATTAAGACATCCCTCTAAATAACAAGACATCCCTCTAAATATTAAGACATCCCTTTAAATAACAAGACATCTCTCTAAATAACAAGACATCCCTCTAAATAACAAGACATCCCACTAAATAACAAGACATCCCTCTAAATAACAAGACATCCCTTATAAATAACAAGACATTCCTCTAAATAACAAGACATCCCTCTAAATAACAAGACATCCCTCCAAATAACAAGAAATCCCTCAAAATAGCAAGACATCCCTCTAAATATTAAGACATCCCTTCAAATAACAAGACATCCCTCTAAATAACAAGACATCCCTCTAAATAACAAGACATCCCTCTAAATAAAAAGACATCCCTCTAAATAACTAGACATCCCTCCAAATACCAAGACATCCCTCTAAATAACAAGACATCCCTCTAAATAAAAAGACATCCCTCTAAATAACTAGACATCCCTCCAAATACCAAGACATCCCTCTAAATAACAAGACATCCCTCTAAATAACAAGACATACCTCCAAATAACAAGACATCCCTCTAAATTATAAGACATCCCTCTTAATAACAAGCATCCCTCCAAATAACAAGACATCCCTCTAAATAACAAGACATCCCTCCAAATATGAAGACATCCCTCCAAATATGAAGACATCCCTCTAAATAACAAGACATCCCTCTAAATAACAAGACATCCCTCTAAATAACAAGACATCTCTCTAAATATTAAGACATCCCTTCAAATAACAAGACATCCCTCTAAATAACAAGACATCCCTCTAAATAACAAGACATACCTCTAAATAACAAGACATCCCTCTAAATAACAAGACATCCCTCTAAATAACAAGACATCCCTTTTAAATAACAAGACATACCTCTAAATAACAAGACATCCCTCTAAATAACAAGACATCCCTCCAAATAAAAAGACATCCCTCTAAATATTAAGACATCAATCTAAATAACAAGACATCCCTCCAAATAACAAGACAACCCTCTAAAAAACAAAAAAACCCTCTAAATAACAAGACATCTCTCAAAAAAACAAGACATCCCTCTAAATATCAAGACATCCCTCTAAATAACAAGACATCCATCTATATAACAAGACATTCCTCTAAATATTAAGACATCCCTCTAAATAACAAGACATACCTGTAAATAACAAGACATCCCTCTAAATAACAAGACATCCCATCTAAATTACAAGACAACCCTCTAAAAAACAAGACATCCCTTAAGACATTCCGCTAAATATTAAGACATCCCTCTAAATAACAAGACATCCCTCTAAATACCAAGACATCCCTCTAAATATTAAGACATCCCTCCAAATAACAAGACAACCCTTTAAAAAACAAGACATCCCTCTAAATAACAAGACATCCCTCTAAATAACAAGACATCCCTCTAAATAACAAGACATCCCTTCAAATAACAAGACATCCCTCTAAATATTAAGACATCCCTCTAAATAACAAGACATCCCTCTAAATATTAAGACATCCCTTTTAAATAACAAGACATTCCTCTAAATAACAAGACATCCCTCTAAATAACAAGACATCCCTCAAAATAAAAAGACATCCCTCTAAATAGCAAGACATCCCTCTAATAAACAAGACATTCCGCTAAATATTAAGACATCTCTCTAAATAACAAGACATCCCTCTAAATAACAAGACATCCCACTAAATAACAAGACATCCCTCTAAATAACAAGACATCCCTTTTAAATAACAAGATATTCCTCTAAATAACAAGACATCCCTCTAAATAACAAGACATCCCTCCAAATAAAAAGACATCCCTCTAAATAGCAAGACATCCCTCTAATAAACAAGACATTCCGCTAAATATTAAGACATCCCTCTAAATAACAAGACATCCCATCTAAATTACAAGACATCCCTCTAAATATTAATACATCCCTCCAAATAACAAGACATCCCTCTAAATATTAAGACATCCCTCTAAATAACAAGACATCCCTCTAAATATTAAGACATCCCTTTAAATAACAAGACATCTCTCTAAATAACAAGACATCCCTCTAAATAACAAGACATCCCACTAAATAACAAGACGTCCCTCTAAATAACAAGACATCCCTTTTAAATAACAAGACATTCCTCTAAATAACAAGACATCCCTCTAAATAACAAGACATCCCTCCAAATAAAAAGACATCCCTCTAAATAGCAAGACATCCCTCTAAATAACAAGACATCCCTCCAAATAACAAGATATCCCTCTAAATAACAAGACATTCCTCCAAATAACAAGACTTCCCTCCAAATAAGAAGACATCCCTCTAAATAACAAGACATCCCTCTAAATAACAAGACATCCCTCTAAATACCAAGACATCCCTCTAAATATTAAGACATCCCTCCAAATAACAAGACAACCCTTTAAAAAACAAGACATCCCTCTAAATAACAAGACATCCCTCTAAATAACAAGACATCCCTCTAAATATTAAGACATCCCTTCAAATAACAAGACATCCCTCTAAATATTAAGACATCCCTCTAAATAACAAGACATCCCTCTAAATATTAAGACATCCCTTTAAATAACAAGACATCTCTCTAAATAACAAGACATCCCTCTAAATAACAAGACATCCCTCTAAATATTAAGACATCCCTCCAAATAACAAGACATCCCTCTAAATATTAAGACATCCCTCTAAATAACAAGACATCCCTCTAAATATTAAGACATCCCTTTAAATAACAAGACATCTCTCTAAATAACAAGACATCCCTCTAAATAACAAGACATCCCACTAAATAACAAGACATCCCTCTAAATAACAAGACATCCCTTTTAAATAACAAGACATTCCTCTAAATAACAAGACATCCCTCTAAATAACAAGACATCCCTCCAAATAACAAGAAATCCCTCAAAATAGCAAGACATCCCTCTAAATATTAAGACATCCCTTCAAATAACAAGACATCCCTCTAAATAACAAGACATCCCTCTAAATAACAAGACATCCCTCTAAATAAAAAGACATCCCTCTAAATAACTAGACATCCCTCCAAATACCAAGACATCCCTCTAAATAACAAGACATCCCTCTAAATAAAAAGACATCCCTCTAAATAACTAGACATCCCTCCAAATACCAAGACATCCCTCTAAATAACAAGACATCCCTCTAAATAACAAGACATACCTCCAAATAACAAGACATCCCTCTAAATTATAAGACATCCCTCTTAATAACAAGCATCCCTCCAAATAACAAGACATCCCTCTAAATAACAAGACATCCCTCCAAATATGAAGACATCCCTCCAAATATGAAGACATCCCTCTAAATAACAAGACATCCCTCTAAATAACAAGACATCCCTCTAAATAACAAGACATCTCTCTAAATATTAAGACATCCCTTCAAATAACAAGACATCCCTCTAAATAACAAGACATCCCTCTAAATAACAAGACATACCTCTAAATAACAAGACATCCCTCTAAATAACAAGACATCCCTCTAAATAACAAGACATCCCTTTTAAATAACAAGACATACCTCTAAATAACAAGACATCCCTCTAAATAACAAGACATCCCTCCAAATAAAAAGACATCCCTCTAAATATTAAGACATCAATCTAAATAACAAGACATCCCTCCAAATAACAAGACAACCCTCTAAAAAACAAAAAAACCCTCTAAATAACAAGACATCTCTCAAAAAAACAAGACATCCCTCTAAATATCAAGACATCCCTCTAAATAACAAGACATCCATCTATATAACAAGACATTCCTCTAAATATTAAGACATCCCTCTAAATAACAAGACATACCTGTAAATAACAAGACATCCCTCTAAATAACAAGACATCCCATCTAAATTACAAGACAACCCTCTAAAAAACAAGACATCCCTTAAGACATTCCGCTAAATATTAAGACATCCCTCTAAATAACAAGACATCCCTCTAAATACCAAGACATCCCTCTAAATATTAAGACATCCCTCCAAATAACAAGACAACCCTTTAAAAAACAAGACATCCCTCTAAATAACAAGACATCCCTCTAAATAACAAGACATCCCTCTAAATAACAAGACATCCCTTCAAATAACAAGACATCCCTCTAAATATTAAGACATCCCTCTAAATAACAAGACATCCCTCTAAATATTAAGACATCCCTTTTAAATAACAAGACATTCCTCTAAATAACAAGACATCCCTCTAAATAACAAGACATCCCTCCAAATAAAAAGACATCCCTCTAAATAGCAAGACATCCCTCTAATAAACAAGACATTCCGCTAAATATTAAGACATCTCTCTAAATAACAAGACATCCCTCTAAATAACAAGACATCCCACTAAATAACAAGACATCCCTCTAAATAACAAGACATCCCTTTTAAATAACAAGATATTCCTCTAAATAACAAGACATCCCTCTAAATAACAAGACATCCCTCCAAATAAAAAGACATCCCTCTAAATAGCAAGACATCCCTCTAATAAACAAGACATTCCGCTAAATATTAAGACATCCCTCTAAATAACAAGACATCCCATCTAAATTACAAGACAACCCTCTAAAAAACAAGACATCCCTCCAAATAACAAGACAACCCTCTAAAAAACAAGACATCCCTCTAAATAGAAAGACATCTCTCCAAATAACAAGACATCCCTCTAAATAACAAGACATCCCATCTAAATTACAAGACAACCCTCTAAAAAACAAGACATCCCTCTAAATAACAAGACATCCCTCTAAATAACAAGACATCCCTCTAAATATTAAGACATCCCTCCAAATAACAAGACATCCCTCTAAATATTAAGACATCCCTCTAAATAACAAGACATCCCTCTAAATATTAAGACATCCCTTTAAATAACAAGACATCTCTCTAAATAACAAGACATCCCTCTAAATAACAAGACATCCCACTAAATAACAAGACGTCCCTCTAAATAACAAGACATCCCTTTTAAATAACAAGACATTCCTCTAAATAACAAGACATCCCTCTAAATAACAAGACATCCCTCCAAATAAAAAGACATCCCTCTAAATAGCAAGACATCCCTCTATATAACAAGACATCCCTCCAAATAACAAGATATCCCTCTAAATAACAAGACATTCCTCCAAATAACAAGACTTCCCTCCAAATAAAAAGACATCCCTCTAAATAACAAGACATCCCTCTAAATAACAAGACATCCCTCTAAATACCAAGACATCCCTCTAAATATTAAGACATCCCTCCAAATAACAAGACAACCCTTTAAAAAACAAGACATCCCTCTAAATAACAAGACATCCCTCTAAATAACAAGACATCCCTCTAAATATTAAGACATCCCTTCAAATAACAAGACATCCCTCTAAATATTAAGACATCCCTCTAAATAACAAGACATCCCTCTAAATATTAAGACATCCCCTTAAATAACAAGACATCTCTCTAAATAACAAGACATCCCTCTAAATAACAAGACATCCCTCTAAATATTAAGACATCCCTCCAAATAACAAGACATCCCTCTAAATATTAAGACATCCCTCTAAATAACAAGACATCCCTCTAAATATTAAGACATCCCTTTAAATAACAAGACATCTCTCTAAATAACAAGACATCCCTCTAAATAACATGACATCTCACTAAAAAACAAGACATCCCTCTAAATAACAAGACATCCCTTTTAAATAACAAGACATTCCTCTAAATAACAAGACATCCCTCTAAATAACAAGACATCCCTCCAAATAACAAGAAATCCCTCAAAAAAGCAAGACATCCCTCTAAATATTAAGACATCCCTTCAAATAACAAGACATCCCTCTAAATAACAAGACATCCCTCTAAATAACAAGACATCCCTCTAAATAACAAGACATCCCTCTAAATAAAAAGACATCCCTCTAAATAACTAGACATCCCTCCAAATACCAAGACATCCCTCTAAATAACAAGACACCCCTCTAAATAACAAGACATACCTCCAAATAACGAAACATCCCTCTAAATTATAAGACATCCCTCTTAATAACAAGCATCCATCCAAATAACAAGACATCCCTCTAAATAACAAGACATCCCTCCAAATTTAAAGACATCCCTCTAAATAACAAGACATCCCTCTAAATAACAAGACATCCCTCTAAATAACAAGACATCCCTCTAAATAACAAGACATCTCTCTAATTATTAAGACATCCCTTCAAATAACAAGACATCCCTCTAAATAACAAGACATCCCTCTAAATAACAAGACATCCCTCTAAATAACAAGACATCCCTCTAAATAACAAGACATCCCTCTAAAAAACAAGACATCCCTCTAAATATTAAGACATCAATCTAAATAACAAGACATCCCTCCAAATAACAAGACAACCCTCTAAAAAACAAAAAAACCCTTTAAATAACAAGACATCTCTCTAAAAAACAAGACATCCCTCTAAATATCAAGACATCCCTCTAAATAACAAGACATCCATCTATATAACAAGACATTACTCTAAATATTAAGACATCCCTCTAAATAACAAGACATACCTGTAAATAACAAGACATCCCTCTAAATAACAAGACATCCCATCTAAATTACAAGACAACCCTCTAAAAAACAAGACATCCCTCCAAATAACAAGACAACCCTCTAAAAAACAAGACATCCCTCTAAATAACAAGACATCCCTCTAAATAACAAGACATCACTCTAAATATTAAGACATCCCTCCAAATAACAAGACAACCCTTTAAAAAACAAGACATCCCTCTAAATAACAAGACATCCCTCTAAATAACAAGACATCCCTCTAAATATTAAGACATCCCTTCAAATAACAAGACATCCCTCTAAATATTAAGACATCCCTCTAAATAACAAGGCATCCCTCTAAATATTAAGACATCCCTTTAAATAACAAGACATCTCTCTATATAACAAGACATCCCTCTTAATAACAAGACATCCCACTAAATAACAAGACATCCCTCTAAATAACAAGACATCCCTTTTAAATAACAAGACATTCCTCTAAATAACAAGACATCCCTCTAAATATTAAGACATCCCTCTAAATAACAAGACATCCCTCCAAATAAAAAGACATCCCTCTAAATAGCAAGACATCCCTCTAATAAACAAGACATTCCGCTAAATATTAAGACATCCCTCTAAATAACAAGACATCCCATCTAAATTACAAGAAAACCCTCTAAAAAACAAGACAACCCTCTAAAAAACAAGACATCCCTCTAAATAAAAAGACATCTTAGACCTTGTGTCTAAGTCCTTGTGTACAAGGTTGTACAAGTGTGTACAAGGTTGTACAAGTGTGTACAAGGGTGTACAAGTTTGTACAAGTGTGTACAAGTTTGTACAAGTGTGTACAAGTTTGTACAAGGTTGTACAAATGTATACAAGGGTGTACAAAAGTGTACAAGGGTGCACAAGTTTGTACAAGGGTGTACAAGTGTGTACAAGCTTGTAGAAGTGTGTACAAGCTTGTACAAGTGTGTACAAGGGTGTACAGGTTTGTACAAGGGTGTACAGGTTTGTACAAGGTTGTACAAGTGTTTACAAGGGAGTACAAGTATGTACAAGAATGTACAAGTTTGTACAAGTGTGTACAAGTGTGTACAAGGTTGTACAAGTGTGTACAAGGTTGTACAAGTGTGTACAAGGTTGTACAAGTGTGTACAAGGTTGAACAAGTGTGTACAAAGGTGTATAAGTGTGTACAAGGTTGTACAAGTGTGTACAAGGTTGTACAAGTGTGTACAAGGTTGTACAAGTGTGTACAAGGTTGTACAAGGTTGTACAATTGTGTACAAGGTTGTACAAGTGTGTACAAGGTTGTACAAGTGTGTACAAGGGTGTACAAGTGTGTACAAGCTTGTACAAGTGTGTACAAGGGTGTACAGGTTTGTACAAGGTTGTACAAGTGTTTACAAGGGTGTACAAGTATGTACAAGAATGTACAAGTTTGTACAAGTGTGTACAAGTTTGTAAAAGGTTGTACAAGTGTGTACAAGGGTGTACAAGTGTGTACAAGGGTGCACAAGTGTGTACAAGGGTGTACAATCGTGTACAAGCTTGTACAAGTGTGTACAAGGGTGTACAGGTTTGTACAAGGTTGTACAAGTGTGTACAAGGTTGTACAAGTGTGTACAAGGTTGTACAAGTGTGTACAAGGGTGTACAAGTTTGTACAAGTGTGTACAAGTTTGTACAATTGTGTACAAGTTTGTACAAGGTTGTACAAATGTATACAAGGGTGTACAAAAGTGTACAAGGGTGCACAAGTTTGTACAAGGGTGTACAAGTGTGTAAAACCTTGTACACACTTGTACATTCTTGTACAAACTTGTACTTACTTGTACAACCTTGTAAACACTTGTACAACCTTTTTGAAAAAAAGGTATGTCTTTTTATTTAGAGGGATGTCTTGTTATTTAGAGGGATGTCTTGGTATTTGGAGGGATGTCTAGTTATTTAGAGGGATGTCTTTTTATTTAGATGGGATGTCTTGTTATTTAGAGGGATGTCTTGTTATTTGGAGAGATGTCTTTTTATTTAGAGGGATGTCTTGTTTTTTAGAGGGTTGACTTGTTATTTGGAGGGATGTCTTGTTTTTTAGAGGGTTGTCTTGTAATTTAGATGGGATGTCTTGTTATTTAGAGGGATGTCTTAATATTTAGCGGAATGTCTTGTTTATTAGAGGGATGTCTTGCTATTTAGAGGGATGTCTTTTTATTTGGAGGGATGTCTTGTTATTTAGAGGGATGTCTTGTTATTTAGAGGAATGTCTTGTTATTTAAAAGGGATGTCTTGTTATTTAGAGGGATGTCTTGTTATTTAGTGGGATGTCTTGTTATTTAGAGGGATGTCTTGTTATTTAGAGAGATGTCTTGTTATTTAAAGGGATGTCTTAATATTTAGAGGGATGTCTTAATATTTAGCGGAATGTCTTGTTTATTAGAGGGATGTCTTGCTATTTAGAGGGATGTCTTTTTATTTGGAAAGATGTCTTGTTATTTAGAGGGATGTCTTGTTATTTAGAGGAATGTCTTGTTATTTAAAAGGGATGTCTTGTTATTTAGAGGGATGTCTTGTTATTTAGTGGAATGTCTTGTTATTTAGAGGGATGTCTTGTTATTTAGAGAGATGTCTTGTTATTTAAAGGGATGTCTTAATATTTAGAGGGATGTCTTGTTATTTAGAGGGATGTCTTAATATTTAGAGGGATGTCTTGTTATTTGAAGGGATGTCTTAATATTTAGAGGGATGTCTTGTTATTTAGAGGGATGTCTTGTTATTTAGAGGGATGTCTTGTTATTTAGAGGGATGTCTTGTTTTTTAAAGGGTTGTCTTGTTATTTGGAGGGATGTCTTAATATTTAGAGGGATGTCTTGGTATTTAGAGGGATGTCTTGTTATTTAGAGGGATGTCTTAATATTTAGCGGAATGTCTTAAGGGATGTCTTGTTATTTAGAGGGATGTCTTGTTATTTACAGGTATGTCTTGTTATTTAGAGGGATGTCTTAATATTTAGAGGAATGTCTTGTTATATAGATGGATGTCTTGTTATTTAGAGGGATGTCTTGTTATTTAGAGGGATGTCTTAATATTTAGCGGAATGTCTTAAGGGATGTCTTGTTATTTAGAGGGATGTCTTGTTATTTACAGGTATGTCTTGTTATTTAGAGGGATGTCTTAATATTTAGAGGAATGTCTTGTTATATAGATGGATGTCTTGTTATTTAGAGGGATGTCTTGATATTTAGAGGGATGTCTTGTTTTTTAGAGAGATGTCTTGTTATTTAGAGGGTTTTTTTGTTTTTTAGAGGGTTGTCTTGTTATTTGGAGGGATGTCTTGTTATTTAGATTGATGTCTTAATATTTAGAGTGATGTCTTTTTATTTGGAGGGATGTCTTGTTATTTAGAGGGATGTCTTGTTATTTAGAGGAATGTCTTGTTATTTAAAAGGGATGTCTTGTTATTTAGAGGGATGTCTTGTTATTTAGAGGGATGTCTTGTTATTTAGAGGGATGTCTTAATATTTGGAGGGATGTCTTGTTATTTAGAGGGATGTCTTAATATTTAGAGGGATGTCTTGTTTTTTAGTGGGATGTCTTGTTATTTAGAGGGATGTCTTGTTATTTAGAGGGTTTTTTGTTTTTTAGAGGGTTGTCTTGTTATTTGGAGGGATGTCTTGTTATTTAGATTGATGTCTTAATATTTAGAGGGATGTCTTGTTTTTTAGAGGGATGTCTTGTTATTTAGAGGGATGTCTTGTTATTTAGAGGGATGTCTTGTTATTTAGAGGGATGTCTTGTTATTTAGAGGGATGTCTTGTTATTTGAAGGGATGTCTTAATATTTAGAGAGATGTCTTGTTATTTAGAGGGATGTCTTGTTATTTAGAGAGATGTCTTGTTATTTAAAGGGATGTCTTAATATTTAGAGGGTTGTCTTGTTATTTAGAGGGATGTCTTAATATTTAGAGGGATGTCTTGTTATTTGAAGGGATGTCTTAATATTTAGAGGGATGTCTTGTTATTTAGAGGGATGTCTTGTTATTTAGAGGGATGTCTTGTTATTTAGAGGGATGTCTTGTTATTTAGAGGGATGTCTTGTTATTTGAAGGGATGTCTTAATATTTAGAGAGATGTCTTGTTATTTAGAGGGATGTCTTGTTATTTAGAAAGATGTCTTAATATTTGGAGGGATGTCTTCATATTTGGAGGGATGTCTTGTTATTTAGAGGGATGACTTGTTATTTGGAGGGATGCTTGTTATTAAGAGGGATGTCTTATAATTTAGAGGGATGTCTTGTTATTTAGAGGGATGTCTTGTTATTTAGAGGGATGTCTTGGTATTTGGAGGGATGTCTAGTTATTTAGAGGGATGTCTTTTTATTTAGAGGGATGTATGGTTATTTAGAGGGATGTCTTGGTATTTGGAGGGATGTCTAGTTATTTAGAGGGATGACTTTTTATTTAGAGGGATGTCTTGTTATTTAGAGGGATGTCTTGTTATTTAGAGGGATGTCTTGTTATTTGAAGGGATGTCTTAATATTTAGAGGGATGTCTTGCTATTTTGAGGGATTTCTTGTTATTTGGAGGGATGTCTTGTTATTTAGAGGGATGTCTTGTTATTTAGAGGAATGTCTTGTTATTTAAAAGGGATGTCTTGTTATTTAGAGGGATGTCTTGTTATTTAGAGGGATGTCTTGTTATTTAGAGGGATGTCTTGTTATTTGAAGGGATGTCTTAATATTTAGAGAGATGTCTTGTTATTTAGAGGGATGTCTTGTTATTTAGAGAGATGTCTTGTTATTTAAAGGGATGTCTTAATATTTAGAGGGTTGTCTTGTTATTTAGAGGGATGTCTTAATATTTAGAGGGATGTCTTGTTATTTGAAGGGATGTCTTAATATTTAGAGGGATGTCTTGTTATTTAGAGGGATGTCTTGTTATTTAGAGGGATGTCTTGTTATTTAGAGGGATGTCTTGTTATTTAGAGGGATGTCTTGTTATTTGAAGGGATGTCTTAATATTTAGAGAGATGTCTTGTTATTTAGAGGGATGTCTTGTTATTTGAAGGGATGTCTTAATATTTAGAGAGTACACCCTTGTTCAAACTTGTGCACCCTTGTACACACTTGTACACCCTTGTATACACTTGTACAACTTTGTACACACTTGTACAACCTTGTACACAATTGTTCAACCTTGTACAACCATGTACACACTTGTGCACCCTTGTACACACTTGTACAACCTTGTACACACTTGTACAACCTTGTACACACTTGTACAACCTTGTACACACTTGTACAACCTTGTACACACTTATACAACCTTGTACACACTTGTACAACCTTGTACACACTTGTACAAGCTTGTACACATTTGTACAACCTTGTACACACTTGTACAACCTTTTACACAATTGTAAAACCTTGTACACACTTGTACATTCTTGTACAAACTTGTACTTACTTGTACAACCTTGTACAAACTTGTACACACTTGTACAAACTTTTACATCCTTGTACACATTTTTACACCCTTGTACACACTTGTACACCCTTGTACACACTTGTACAACCTTTTACAAACTTGTACAAGCTTGTACACACTTGTACAACCTTGTACACACTTGGACAACCTTTTACACAATTATTTAGAGGAATGTCTTGTTATTTAAAAGGGATGTCTTGTTATTTAGAGGGATGTCTTGTTATTTAGAGGGATGTCTTGTTATTTAGAGGGATGTCTTGTTATTTAGAGGGATGTCTTGTTATTTAGAGGGATGTCTTGTTATTTGAAGGGATGTCTTAATATTTAGAGAGATGTCTTGTTATTTAGAGGAATGTCTTGTTATTTAGAAGGATGTCTTGTTATTTAGAGGGATGTCTTCATATTTGGAGGGATGTCTTCATATTTGGAGGGATGTCTTGTTATTTAGAGGGATGTCTTGTTATTTGGAGGGATGCTTGTTATTAAGAGGGATGTCTTATAATTTAGAGGGATGTCTTGTTATTTGGAGGTATGTCTTGTTATTTAGAGGGATGTCTTGGTATTTGGAGGGATGTCTAGTTATTTAGAGGGATGGGGTTTTATTTAGAGGGATGTCTTGTTATTTAGAGGGATGTCTTGGTATTTGGAGGGATGTCTAGTTATTTAGAGGGATGTCTTTTTATTTAGAGGGATGTCTTGTTATTTAGAGGGATGTCTTGTTATTTAGAGGGATGTCTTGTTATTTGAAGGGATGTCTTAATATTTAGAGGGATGTCTTGCTATTTTGAGGGATTTCTTGTTATTTGGAGGGATGTCTTGTTATTTAGAGGGATGTCTTGTTATTTAGAGGAATGTCTTGTTATTTAAAAGGGATGTCTTGTTATTTAGAGGGATGTCTTGTTATTTAGTGGGATGTCTTGTTATTTAGAGGGATGTCTTGTTATTTAGAGAGATGTCTTGTTATTTAAAGGGATGTCTTGTTATTTAGAGGAATGTCTTGTTATTTAAAAGGGATGTCTTGTTATTTAGAGGGACGTCTTGTTATTTAGTGGGATGTCTTGTTATTTAGAGGGATGTCTTGTTATTTAGAGAGATGTCTTGTTATTTAAAGGGATGTCTTAATATTTAGAGGGATGTCTTGTTATTTAGAGGGATGTCTTGTTATTTAGAGGGATGTCTTGTTTTTAAAGGGTTGTCTTGTTATTTGGAGGGATGTCTTAATATTTAGAGGGATGTCTTGGTATTTAGAGGGATGTCTTGTTATTTAGAGGGATGTCTTGTTATTTAGAGGGATGTCTTCTTATTTGGAGGGAAGTCTTGTTATTTGGAGGAATGTCTTGTTATTTAGAGGGATATCTTGTTATTTGGAGGGATGTCTTGTTATTTAGAGGGATGTCTTGCTATTTAGAGGGATGTCTTTTTATTTGGAGGGATGTCTTGTTATTTAGAGGGATGTCTTGTTATTTAGAGGAATGTCTTGTTATTTAAAAGGGATGTCTTGTTATTTAGAGGGACGTCTTGTTATTTAGTGGGATGTCTTGTTATTTAGAGGGATGTCTTGTTATTTAGAGAGATGTCTTGTTATTTAAAGGGATGTCTTAATATTTAGAGGGATGTCTTGTTATTTGGAGGGATGTCTTAATATTTAGAGGGATGTCTTGTTATTTAGAGGGATGTCTTGTTATTTAGAGGGATGTCTTGTTTTTTAAAGGGTTTTCTTGTTATTTGGAGGGATGTCTTAATATTTAGAGGGATGTCTTGGTATTTGGAGGGATGTCTTGTTATTTAGAGGGATGTCTTAATATTTAGCGGAATGTCTAGTTTATTAGAGGGATGTCTTGTTATTTAGAGGGATGTCTTGTTATTTAGAGGGATGTCTTAATATTTGGAGGGATGTCTTGTTATTTAGAGGGATGTCTTAATATTTAGAGGGATGTCTTGTTTTTTAGTGGGATGTCTTGTTATTTAGAGGGATGTCTTGTTATTTAGAGGGTTTTTTGTTTTTTAGAGGGTTGTCTTGTTATTTGGAGGGATGTCTTGTTATTTAGATTGATGTCTTAATATTTAGAGGGATGTCTTGTTTTTTAGAGGGATGTCTTGTTATTTAGAGGGATGTCTTGTTATTTAGAGGGATGTCTTGTTATTTAGAGGGATGTATTGTTATTTAGAGGGATGTCTTGTTATTTGAAGGGATGTCTTAATATTTAGAGAGATGTCTTGTTATTTAGAGGGATGTCTTGTTATTTAGAGAGATGTCTTGTTATTTAAAGGGATGTCTTAATATTTAGAGGGTTGTCTTGTTATTTAGAGGGATGTCTTAATATTTAGAGGGATGTCTTGTTATTTGAAGGGATGTCTTAATATTTAGAGGGATGTCTTGTTATTTAGAGGGATGTCTTGTTATTTAGAGGGATGTCTTGTTATTTAGAGGGATGTCTTGTTATTTAGAGGGATGTCTTGTTATTTGAAGGGATGTCTTAATATTTAGAGAGATGTCTTGTTATTTAGAGGGATGTCTTGTTATTTAGAAAGATGTCTTAATATTTGGAGGGATGTCTTCATATTTGGAGGGATGTCTTGTTATTTAGAGGGATGACTTGTTATTTGGAGGGATGCTTGTTATTAAGAGGGATGTCTTATAATTTAGAGGGATGTCTTGTTATTTAGAGGGATGTCTTGTTATTTAGAGGGATGTCTTGGTATTTGGAGGGATGTCTAGTTATTTAGAGGGATGTCTTTTTATTTAGAGGGATGTCTTGTTATTTAGAGGGATGTCTTGGTATTTGGAGGGATGTCTAGTTATTTAGAGGGATGACTTTTTATTTAGAGGGATGTCTTGTTATTTAGAGGGATGTCTTGTTATTTAGAGGGATGTCTTGTTATTTGAAGGGATGTCTTAATATTTAGAGGGATGTCTTGCTATTTTGAGGGATTTCTTGTTATTTGGAGGGATGTCTTGTTATTTAGAGGGATGTCTTGTTATTTAGAGGAATGTCTTGTTATTTAAAAGGGATGTCTTGTTATTTAGAGGGATGTCTTGTTATTTAGTGAGATGTCTTGTTTATTAGAGGGATGTCTTGCTATTTAGAGGGATGTCTTTTTATTTGGAAAGATGTCTTGTTATTTAGAGGGATGTCTTGTTATTTAGAGGAATGTCTTGTTATTTAAAAGGGATGTCTTGTTATTTAGAGGGATGTCTTGTTATTTAGTGGGATGTCTTGTTATTTAGAGGGATGTCTTGTTATTTAGAGAGATGTCTTGTTATTTAAAGGGATGTCTTTATATTTAGAGGGATGTCTTGTTATTTAGAGGGATGTCTTAATATTTAGAGGGATGTCTTGTTATTTGAAGGGATGTCTTAATATTTAGAGGGATGTCTTGTTATTTAGAGGGATGTCTTGTTATTTAGAGGGATGTCTTGTTATTTAGAGGGATGTCTTGTTTTTTAAAGGGTTGTCTTGTTATTTGGAGGGATGTCTTAATATTTAGAGGGATGTCTTGGTATTTAGAGGGATGTCTTGTTATTTAGAGGGATGTCTTAATATTTAGCGGAATGTCTTAAGGGATGTCTTGTTATTTAGAGGGATGTCTTGTTATTTACAGGTATGTCTTGTTATTTAGAGGGATGTCTTAATATTTAGAGGAATGTCTTGTTATATAGATGGATGTCTTGTTATTTAGAGGGATGTCTTGATATTTAGAGGGATGTCTTGTTTTTTAGAGAGATGTCTTGTTATTTAGAGGGTTTTTTTTGTTTTTTAGAGGGTTGTCTTGTTATTTGGAGGGATGTCTTGTTATTTAGATTGATGTCTTAATATTTAGAGGGATGTCTTTTTATTTGGAGGGATGTCTTGTTATTTAGAGGGATGTCTTGTTATTTAGAGGAATGTCTTGTTATTTAAAAGGGATGTCTTGTTATTTAGAGGGATGTCTTGTTATTTAGAGGGATGTCTTGTTATTTAGAGGGATGTCTTGTTATTTAGAGGGATGTCTTGTTATTTAGAGGGATGTCTTGTTATTTGAAGGGATGTCTTAATATTTAGAGAGTACACCCTTGTTCAAACTTGTGCACCCTTGTACACACTTGTACACCCTTGTATACACTTGTACAACTTTGTACACACTTGTACAACCTTGTACACAATTGTTCAACCTTGTACAACCATGTACACACTTGTGCACCCTTGTACACACTTGTACAACCTTGTACACACTTGTACAACCTTGTACACACTTGTACAACCTTGTACACACTTGTACAACCTTGTACACACTTATACAACCTTGTACACACTTGTACAACCTTGTACACACTTGTACAAGCTTGTACACATTTGTACAACCTTGTACACACTTGTACAACCTTTTACACAATTGTAAAACCTTGTACACACTTGTACATTCTTGTACAAACTTGTACTTACTTGTACAACCTTGTACAAACTTGTACACACTTGTACAAACTTTTACATCCTTGTACACATTTTTACACCCTTGTACACACTTGTACACCCTTGTACACACTTGTACAACCTTTTACAAACTTGTACAAGCTTGTACACACTTGTACAACCTTGTACACACTTGTACAACCTTTTACACAATTTTAAAACCTTGTACACACTTGTACATTCTTGTACAAACTTGTACTTACTTGTACAACCTTGTACAAACTTGTACACACTTGTACAAACTTTTACATTCTTGTACACATTTGTACACCCTTGTACACACTTGTACAACCTTGTACAAACCTGTACACCCTTGTACACGATTGTACAAGCTTGTACAAGATTGTACACCCTTGTACACACTTGTGCACCCTTGTACACACTTGTACACCCTTGTACACACTTGTACAACCTTTTACAAACTTGTACACACTTGTACAAACTTGTACATTCTTGTGCATACTTGTACACCATTGTAAACACTTGTACAAGCTTGTACACACTTGTACAAGCTTGTACACACTTGTACACCCTTGTTCAAACTTGTGCACCCTTGTACACACTTGTACACCCTTGTACACACTTGTACAACCTTTTACAAACTTGTACACACTTGTACAACCTTTTACAAACTTGTACACACTTGTACAAACTTGTACATTCTTGTACATACTTGTACACCCTTGTAAACACTTGTACAACCTTGTACAAACCTGTACACCCTTGTACACACTTGTACAAGCTTGTACACACTTGTACACCCTTGTACAAACTTGTGCACCCTTGTACACTTTTGTACACCCTTGTATACATTTGTACAACCTTGTACAAACTTGTGCACACTTGTACAAACTTGTACACACTTGTACAAACTTGTACACCCTTGTACACACTTGTACAACCTTGTACACACTTGTACAACCTTGTACACAATTGTACAACCTTGTACAACCTTGTACACACTTGTACAACCTTGTACACACTTGTACAACCTTGTACACACTTGTACAACCTTGTACACACTTGTACACCTTTGTACACACTTGTTCAACCTTGTACACACTTGTACAACCTTGTACACACTTGTACAACCTTGTACACACTTGTACAACCTTGTACACACTTGTACACACTTGTACAAACTTGTACATTCTTGTACATACTTGTACTCCCTTGTAAACACTTGTACAACCTTGTACAAACCTGTACAACCTTGTACACACTTGTACAACCTTGTACACAATTGTAAAACATTGTACACACTTGTACAACCTTGTACAAACTTGTACACACTTGTACAAACTTTTACATCCTTGTACACATTTGTACACCCTTGTACACACTTGTACAACCTTGTACAAACCTGTAAACCCTTGTACACACTTGTACAAGCTTGTACACGATTGTACAAGCTTGTACACGATTGTACACCCTTGTACACACCTGTGCACCCTTGTACATACTTGTACAACCTTGTACACACTTGTACAACCTTGTACACACTTGTACAACCTTGTACACACTTGTACAACCTTGTACGCACTTGTACAACCTTGTACACACTTGTACAACCTTGTACACACTTGTACAACCTTGTACACAATTGTACACGTTTGTACAACCTTGTACAAACTTGTACACACTTGTACAACCTTGTACAAACTTGTACACACTTGTACAACCTTGTACACTTTTGTACACCCTTGTGTACATTTGTACAACCTTGTACAAACTTGTACACACTTGTACAAACTTGTACACACTTGTACAAACTTGTACACCCTTGTACACACTTGTACAACCTTGTACACACTTGTACAACCTTGTACACAATTGTAAAACCTTGTACAACCATGTACACACTTGTACAACTTTGTACACACTTGTACAACCTTGTACACACTTGTACACCTTTGTACACACTTGTACAACCTTGTACACTATGGTACAACCTTGTACACACTTGTACAACCTTGTACACTCTTGTACAACCTTTTACAAACTTGTACACACTTGTACAAACTTGTACATTCTTTTGTACACCCTTGTAAACACTTGTACAACCTTGTACAAACCTGTACACCCTTGTACACACTTGTACAAGCTTGTACACACTTGTACAAGCTTGTACACACTTGTACACCCTTGTACAAACTTGTGCACCCTTGTACACTTTTGTACACCCTTGTATACATTTGTACAACCTTGTACAAACTTGTACACACTTGTACAAACTTGTACACACTTGTACAAACTTGTACACCCTTGTACACATTGTACAACCTTGTACACACTTGTACAACCTTGTACACAATTGTACAACCTTGTACAACCATGTACACACTTGTACAACCTTGTACACACTTGTACAACCTTGTACACACTTGTACACCTTTGTACACACTTATACAACCTTGTACACACTTGTACAACCTTGTACACACTTGTACAACATTGTAAACACTTGTACAACCTTGTACACACTTGTACAACCTTGTACACACTTGTACAACCTTGTAAAAACTTGTACAAGCTTGTACACGATTGTACACCCTTGTACACACTTGTGCACCCTTGTACACACTTGTACAACCTTGTACACACTTGTACAACCTTGTACACACTTGTACAACCATGTACACACTTGTACAACCTTGTACACACTTGTACAACCTTGTACACACTTGTACAACCTTGTACACACTTGTACAACCTTGTACACACTTGTACAACCTTGTACACACTTGTACAACCTTGTACACACTTGTACAAGCTTGTACACACTTGTACAACCTTGTACACACTTGTGCACCCTTGTACAAACTTGTACTTACTTGTACAACCTTGTACAAACTTGTACACACTTGTACAAACTTTTACATCCTTGTACACATTTGTACACCCTTGTACACACTTGTACAACCTTGTACAAACCTGTACACCCTTGAACACACTTGTACAAGCTTGTATACGATTGTACACCCTTGTACACACTTGTGCACCCTTGTACACACTTGTACACCCTTGTACACACCTGTACAACCTTTTACAAACTTGTACACACTTGTACAAACTTGTACATTCTTGTACATACTTGTACACCCTTGTAAACACTATGGTACAACCTTGTACACACTTGTACAACCTTGTACACTCTTGTACAACCTTTTACAAACTTGTACACACTTGTACAAACTTGTACATTCTTTTGTACACCCTTGTAAACACTTGTACAACCTTGTACAAACCTGTACACCCTTGTACACACTTGTACAAGCTTGTACACACTTGTACAAGCTTGTACACACTTGTACACCCTTGTACAAACTTGTGCACCCTTGTACACTTTTGTACACCCTTGTATACATTTGTACAACCTTGTACAAACTTGTACACACTTGTACAAACTTGTACACACTTGTACAAACTTGTACACCCTTGTACACATTGTACAACCTTGTACACACTTGTACAACCTTGTACACAATTGTACAACCTTGTACAACCATGTACACACTTGTACAACCTTGTACACACTTGTACAACCTTGTACACACTTGTACACCTTTGTACACACTTATACAACCTTGTACACACTTGTACAACCTTGTACACACTTGTACAACATTGTAAACACTTGTACAACCTTGTACACACTTGTACAACCTTGTACACACTTGTACAACCTTGTAAAAACTTGTACAAGCTTGTACACGATTGTACACCCTTGTACACACTTGTGCACCCTTGTACACACTTGTACAACCTTGTACACACTTGTACAACCTTGTACACACTTGTACAACCATGTACACACTTGTACAACCTTGTACACACTTGTACAACCTTGTACACACTTGTACAACCTTGTACACACTTGTACAACCTTGTACACACTTGTACAACCTTGTACACACTTGTACAACCTTGTACACACTTGTACAAGCTTGTACACACTTGTACAACCTTGTACACACTTGTGCACCCTTGTACAAACTTGTACTTACTTGTACAACCTTGTACAAACTTGTACACACTTGTACAAACTTTTACATCCTTGTACACATTTGTACACCCTTGTACACACTTGTACAACCTTGTACAAACCTGTACACCCTTGAACACACTTGTACAAGCTTGTATACGATTGTACACCCTTGTACACACTTGTGCACCCTTGTACACACTTGTACACCCTTGTACACACCTGTACAACCTTTTACAAACTTGTACACACTTGTACAAACTTGTACATTCTTGTACATACTTGTACACCCTTGTAAACACTTGTACAAACTTGTACAAACCTGTACACCCTTGTACACACTTGTACAAGCTTGTACACACTTGTACAAGCTTGTACACACTTGTACACCCTTGTACAAACTTGTGCACCCTTGTTTACTTTTGAACACCCTTGTATACATTTGTACAACCTTGTACAAACTTGTACACAATTGTACAAACTTGTACAACCTTGTACAAACCTGTACACCCTTGTACACACTTGTACAACCTTGTACACACTTGTACAACCTTGTACACACTTGTACAACCTTGTACACACTTGTACAAGCTTGTACACACTTGTACAACCTTGTACACACTTGTACAACCTTTTACACAATTTTAAAACCTTGTACACACTTGTACATTCTTGTACAAACTTGTACTTACTTGTACAACCTTGTACAAACTTGTACACACTTGTACAAACTTTTACATTCTTGTACACATTTGTACACCCTTGTACACACTTGTACAACCTTGTACAAACCTGTACACCCTTGTACACGATTGTACAAGCTTGTACAAGATTGTACGCCCTTGTACACACTTGTGCACCCTTGTACACACTTGTACACCCTTGTACACACTTGTACAACCTTTTACAAACTTGTACACACTTGTACAAACTTGTACATTCTTGTGCATACTTGTACACCATTGTAAACACTTGTACAAGCTTGTACACACTTGTACAAGCTTGTACACACTTGTACACCCTTGTTCAAACTTGTGCACCCTTGTACACACTTGTACACCCTTGTACACACTTGTACAACCTTTTACAAACTTGTACACACTTGTACAAACTTGTACATTCTTGTACATACTTGTACACCCTTGTAAACACTTGTACAACCTTGTACAAACCTGTACACCCTTGTACACACTTGTACAAGCTTGTACACACTTGTACACCCTTGTACAAACTTGTGCACCCTTGTACACTTTTGTACACCCTTGTATACATTTGTACAACCTTGTACAAACTTGTGCACACTTGTACAAACTTGTACACACTTGTACAAACTTGTACACCCTTGTACACACTTGTACAACCTTGTACACACTTGTACAACCTTGTACACAATTGTACAACCTTGTACAACCTTGTACACACTTGTACAACCTTGTACACACTTGTACAACCTTGTACACACTTGTACAACCTTGTACACACTTGTACACCTTTGTACACACTTGTTCAACCTTGTACACACTTGTACAACCTTGTACACACTTGTACAACCTTGTACACACTTGTACAACCTTGTACACACTTGTACACACTTGTACAAACTTGTACATTCTTGTACATACTTGTACTCCCTTGTAAACACTTGTACAACCTTGTACAAACCTGTACAACCTTGTACACACTTGTACAACCTTGTACACAATTGTAAAACATTGTACACACTTGTACAACCTTGTACAAACTTGTACACACTTGTACAAACTTTTACATCCTTGTACACATTTGTACACCCTTGTACACACTTGTACAACCTTGTACAAACCTGTAAACCCTTGTACACACTTGTACAAGCTTGTACACGATTGTACAAGCTTGTACACGATTGTACACCCTTGTACACGATTGTACACCCTTGTACACACTTGTGCACCCTTGTACACACTTGTACAACCTTGTACACACTTGTACAACCTTGTACACACTTGTACAACCTTGTACACACTTGTACAACCTTGTACACACTTGTACAACCTTGTACACACTTGTACAACCTTGTACACACTTGTACAACCTTGTACACACTTGTACAACCTTGTACACAATTGTACACGTTTGTACAACCTTGTACAAACTTGTACACACTTGTACAACCTTGTACAAACTTGTACACACTTGTACAACCTTGTACAAACTTGTGCACCCTTGTACACTTTTGTACACCCTTGTGTACATTTGTACAACCTTGTACAAACTTGTACACACTTGTACAAACTTGTACACACTTGTACAAACTTGTACACCCTTGTACACACTTGTACAACCTTGTACACACTTGTACAACCTTGTACACAATTGTAAAACCTTGTACAACCATGTACACACTTGTACAACTTTGTACACACTTGTACAACCTTGTACACACTTGTACACCTTTGTACACACTTGTACAACCTTGTACACTATGGTACAACCTTGTACACACTTGTACAACCTTGTACACACTTGTACAACCTTTTACAAACTTGTACACACTTGTACAAACTTGTATATTCTTTTGTACACCCTTGTAAACACTTGTACAACCTTGTACAAACCTGTACACCCTTGTACACACTGGTACAAGCTTGTACACACTTGTACAAGCTTGTACACACTTGTACACCCTTGTACAAACTTGTGCACCCTTGTACACTTTTGTACAACCTTGTATACATTTGTACAACCTTGTACAAACTTGTACACACTTGTACAAACTTGTACACACTTGTACAAACTTGTACACCCTTGTACACATTGTACAACCTTGTACACATTGTACAACCTTGTACACACTTGTACAACCTTTTACACAATTGTACAACCTTGTACAACCATGTACACACTTGTACAACCTTGTACACACTTGTACAACCTTGTACACACTTGTACAACCTTGTACACACTTGTACACCTTTGTACACACTTGTACAACCTTGTACACACTTGTACAACATTGTAAACACTTGTACAACCTTGTACACACTTGTACAACCTTGTACACACTTGTACAACCTTGTAAAAACTTGTACAAGCTTGTACACGATTGTACACCCTTGTACACACTTGTGCACCCTTGTACACACTTGTACAACCTTGTACACACTTGTACAACCTTGTACACACTTGTACAACCATGTACACACTTGTACAACCTTGTACACACTTGTACAACCTTGTACACACTTGTACAACCTTGTACACACTTGTACAACTTTGTACACACTTGTACAACCTTGTACACACTTGTACAACCTTGTACACACTTGTACAACCTTGTACACACTTGTACAAGCTTGTACACACTTGTACAACCTTGTACACACTTGTGCACCCTTGTACAAACTTGTACTTACTTGTACAACCTTGTACAAACTTGTACACACTTGTACAAACTTTTACATCCTTGTACACATTTGTACACCCTTGTACACACTTGTACAACCTTGTACAAACCTGTACACCCTTGAACACACTTGTACAAGCTTGTACACGATTGTACACCCTTGTACACACTTGTGCACCCTTGTACACACTTGTACACCCTTGTACACACCTGTACAACCTTTTACAAACTTGTACACACTTGTACAAACTTGTACATTCTTGTACATACTTGTACACCCTTGTAAACACTTGTACAAACTTGTACAAACCTGTACACCCTTGTACACACTTGTATAAGCTTGTACACACTTGTACAAGCTTGTACACACTTGTACACCCTTGTACAAACTTGTGCACCCTTGTTTACTTTTGTACACCCTTGTATACATTTGTACAACCTTGTACAATCTTGTACACAATTGTACAAACTTGTACACACTTGTACTAACTTGTACACCCTTGTACACACTTGTACAACCTTGTACACACTTGTACAACCTTGTACACACTTGTACAACCTTGTACAAACCTGTACACCCTTGTACACACTTGTACAAGATTGTACACGATTGTACACCCTTGTACACACTTGTGCACCCTTGTACACACTTGTACACCCTTGTACACACTTGTACAACCTTTTACAAACTTGTACACACTTGTACAAACTTTTACATTCTTGTACATACTTGTACACCCTTGTAAACACTTGTACAACCTTGTACAAACCTGTACACCCTTGTACACACTTGTACAAGCTTGTACACACTTGTACACCCTTGTACAAACTTGTGCACCCTTGTACACTTTTGTACACCCTTGTATACATTTGTACAACCTTGTACAAACTTGTACACACTTGTACAAACTTGTACACACTTGTACAAACTTGTACACACTTGTACAAACTTGTACACCCTTGTACACACTTGTACAACCTTGTACACACTTGTACAACCTTGTACACACTTGTACAACCTTGTACACAATTGTACAACCTTGTACAACCTTGTACACACTTGTTCAACCTTGTACACACTTGTACAACCTTGTACACACTTGTACACCTTTGTACACACTTGTACAACCTTGTACACACTTGTACAACCTTGTACACACTTGTACAACCTTGTACACACTTGTACAACCTTGTACACACTTGTACACACTTGTACAAACTTGTACATTCTTGTACATACTTGTACACCCTTGTAAACACTTGTACAACCTTGTACAAACCTGTTCACCCTTGTACACACTTGTACAAGCTTGTACACACTTGTACAAGCTTGTACACACTTGTACACCCTTGTACAAACTTGTGCACCCTTGTACACTTTTGTACACCCTTGTATACATTTGTACAACCTTGTACAAACTTGTACACACTTGTACAAACTTGTACACCCTTGTACTCACTTGTACAACCTTGTACACACTTGTACAACCTTGTACACACTTGTACAACCTTGTACACACTTGTACAACCTTGTACACAATTGTACAACCTTGTACAACCTTGTACACACTTGTACAACCTTGTACACACTTGTACAACCTTGTACACACTTGTACAACCTTGTACACAATTGTACACCTTTGTACACACTTGTACAACCTTGTCCACACTTGTACAACCTTGTACACACTTGTACAACCTTAAACACACTTTTTCAACCTTGTACACACTTATACAACCTTGTACACACCTGTACAACCTTGTACACACTTGTACAACCTTGTACACACTTGTACAACCTTGTACACACTTGTACAACATTGTAAAAACTTGTACAACCTTGTACACACTTGTACACCCTTGTACACACTTGTACAAGCTTGTACGCACTTGTACACCCTTGTACACACTTGTACAAGCTTGTACACACTTGTACAACCTTGTACACACTTGTACAAGCTTGTACACACTTGTACAACCTTGTACACACTTGTACACCCTTGTACACACTTGTACAACCTTTTACAAACTTGTACACACTTGTACAAAATTGTACATTCTTGTACATACTTGTACATCCTTGTACACACTTGTACAACCTTGTACAAACCTGTACACCCTTGTACACACTTGTACAAGCTTGTACACACTTGTGCACCCTTGTACACACTTGTACACCCTTGTACACACTTGTACAACCTTTTACAAACTTGTACACACTTGTACAAACTTGTACATTCTTGTACATACTTGTACACCCTTGTAAACACTTGTACAACCTTGTACAAACCTGTACACCCTTGTACACACTTGTACAAGCTTGTACACACTTGTACAAGCTTGTACACACTTGTACACCCTTGTACAAACTTGTGCACCCTTGTACACTTTTGTACACCCTTGTATACATTTGTACAACCTTGTACAAACTTGTACACAATTGTACAAACTTGTACACACTTGTACAAACTTGTACACCCTTGTACACACTTGTACAACCTTGTACACACTTGTACAACCTTGTACACACATGTACAACCTTGTACACAATTGTACAACCTTGTACAACCTTGTACACACTTGTACAACCTTGTACACACTTGTACAACCTTGTACACACTTGTACAACCTTGTACACACTTGTACACCTTTGTACACACTTGTACAACCTTGTACACACTTGTACAACCTTGTACACACTTGTACAACCTTGTACACACTTTTTCAACCTTGTACACACTTATACAACCTTGTACACACTTGTACAACCTTGTACACACTTGTACAACCTTGTACACACTTGTACAACCTTGTACACACTTGTACAACCTTGTAAAAACTTGTACAACCTTGTACACACTTGTACACCCTTGTACACACTTGTACAAGCTTGTACACACTTGTACAACCTTGTACACACTTGTTCACCCTTGTACACACTTGTACAACCTTTTACAAACTTGTACACACTTGTACAAAATTGTACATTCTTGTACATACTTGTACATCCTTGTACACATTTGTACAACCTTGTACAAACCTGTACACCCTTGTACACACTTGTACAACCTTGTACACACTTGTACAACCTTGTACACAATTGTAAAACCTTGTACGCACTTTTACAACCTTGTACAAACCTGTACACCCTTGTACACACTTGTACAAGCTTGTACACGATTGTACACTCTTGTACACACTTGTGCAACCTTGTACACACTTGAACAACCTTGTAAACACTTGTACAACCTTGTACAAACCTGTACACCCTTGTACACACTTGTACACCCTTGTACAAACTTGTGCACCCTTGTACACTTTTGTACACCCTTGTACACATTTGTACAACCTTATACAAACTTGTACACACTTGTACAAACTTGTACACACTTGTACAACCTTGTACACACTTGTACAACCTTGTACACACTTGTACAACCTTGTACAACCTTGTACAAACTTGTACACACTTGTACAAACTTTTACATCCTTGTACACATTTGTACACCCTTGTACACAATTGTACAAACTTGTACATTCTTGTACATACTTGTACACCCTTGTACACACTTGTACAACCTTGTACAAACCTGTAAACCCTTGTACAAACTTGAAACAAGCATGTACACGATTGTACAAGCTTGTACACGATTGTACACCCTTGTACACACTTGTGCACCCTTGTACACACTTGTACAACCTTGTACACACTTGTACAACCTTGTACACACTTGTACAACCTTGTACACACTTGTACAACCTTGTACACAATTGTAAAACCTTGTACACACTTGTACAACCTTGTACACACTTGTACAACCTTGTACAAACCTGTACACCCTTGTACACACTTGTACAAGCTTGTACACGATTGTACACTCTTGTACACACTTGTGCAACCTTGTACACACTTGTACAACCTTGTAAACACTTGTACAACCTTGTACAAACCTGTACACCCTTGTACACACTTGTACAACCTTGTACAAACTTGTGCACCCTTGTACACTTTTGTACACCCTTGTACACATTTGTACAACCTTGTACAACCTTGTACACACTTGTACAACCTTGTACACACTTGTACAACCTTGTACACACTTGTACAACCTTGTACACACTTGTACAACCTTGTACACATTTGTACAACCTTGTACACACTTGTACAACCTTGTACACAATTGTAAAACATTGTACACACTTGTACAACCTTGTACAAACTTGTACACACTTGTATAAACTTTTACATCCTTGTACACATTTGTACACCCTTGTACACACTTGTACAACCTTGTATAAACCTGTAAACCCTTGTACAAACTTGTACAAGCATGTACACGATTGTACAAGCTTGTACACGATTGTACACCCTTGTACACACTTGTGCACCCTTGTACACACTTGTACAACCTTGTACACACTTGTACAACCTTGTACACACTTGTACAACCTTGTACACACTTGTACAACCTTGTACACACTTGTACAACCTTGTACAACCTTGTACAAACTTGTACACACTTGTACAAACTTTTACATCCTTGTACACATTTGTACACCCTTGTACACACTTGTACAAACTTGTACATTCTTGTACATACTTGTACACCCTTGTACACACTTGTACAAACTTGTACATTCTTGTACATACTTGTACACCCTTGTACACACTTGTACAACCTTGTACAAACCTGTAAACACTTGTACAAGCTTGTACACACTTGTACAAGCTTGTACACACTTGTACACCCTTGTACAAACTTGTGCACCCTTGTACACTTTTGTACACCCTTGTACACATTTGTACAACCTTGTACAAACTTGTACACACTTGAACAAACTTGTACACACTTGTACAAGCTTGTACACACTTGTACAAGCTTGTACACACTTGTACACCCTTGTACAAACTTGTGCACCCTTGTTTACTTTTGTACACCCTTGTATACATTTGTACAACCTTGTACAAACTTGTACACAATTGTACAAACTTGTACACACTTGTACAAACTTGTACACCCTTGTACACACTTGTACAACCTTGTACACACTTGTACAACCTTGTACACACTTGTACAACCTTGTACAAACCTGTACACCCTTGTACACACTTGTACAAGCTTGTACACGATTGTACACTCTTGTACACACTTGTGCAACCTTGTACACACTTGAACAACCTTGTAAACACTTGTACAACCTTGTACAAACCTGTACACCCTTGTACACACTTGTACACCCTTGTACAAACTTGTGCACCCTTGTACACTTTTGTACACCCTTGTACACATTTGTACAACCTTGTACAAACTTGTACACACTTGAACAAACTTGTACACACTTGTACAACCTTGTACACACTTGTACAACCTTGTACACACTTGTACAACCTTGTACACGCTTGTACAACCTTGTACACACTTGTACAACCTTTTACACAATTGTAAAACCTTGTACACACTTGTACATTCTTGTACAAACTTGTACTTACTTGTACAACCTTGTACAAACTTGTACACACTTGTATAATTTTTTACATCCTTGTACACATTTGTACACCCTTGTACACACTTGTACAACCTTGTACAAACCTGTACACCCTTGTACACACTTGTACAAGCTTGTACACGATTGTACACCCTTGTACACACTTGTGCACCCTTGTATACATTTGTACAACCTTGTACAAACTTGTACACAATTGTACAAACTTGTACACACTTGTACAAACTTGTACACCCTTGTACAAACTTGTACACCCTTGTACACACTTGTACAACCTTGTACACACTTGTACAACCTTGTACACACTTGTACAACCTTGTACACAATTGTACAACCTTGTACAACCTTGTACACACTTGTACAACCTTGTACACACTTGTACAACCTTGTACACACTTGTACAACCTTGTACACACTTGTACAACCTTGTAAAAACTTGTACAACCTTGTACACACTTGTACACCCTTGTACACACTTGTACAAGCTTGTACACACTTGTACAACCTTGTACACACTTGTTCACCCTTGTACACACTTGTACAACCTTTTACAAACTTGTACACACTTGTACAAAATTGTACATTCTTGTACATACTTGTACATCCTTGTACACATTTGTACAACCTAGTACAAACCTGTACACCATTGTACACACTTGTACAAGCTTGTACACACTTGTACACCCTTGTACAAACTTGTGCACCCTTGTACACTTTTGTACACCCTTGTACACATTTGTACAACCTTGTACAAACTTAAACACACTTGTACAAACATGTACACACTTGAACAACCATGTACACACTTGTACAACCTTGTACACACTTGTACAAGCTTGTACACACTTGTACAACCTTGTACACACTTGTACAACCTTGTACACACTTGTACAACCTTGTACACAATTGTAAAACCTTGTACACATTTGTACAACCTTGTACAAACCTGTACACCCTTGTACACACTTGTACAAGCTTGTACACGATTGTACACTCTTGTACACACTTGTGCAACCCTGTACACACTTGTGCAACCTTGTACACACTTGTACAACCTTGTAAACACTTGTACAACCTTGTACACACTTGTTCAAGCTTGTACACACTTGTACAACCTTGTACAAACCTGTACACCCTTGTACACACTTGTACAACCTTGTACAAACTTGTGCACCCTTGTACACTTTTGTACACCCTTGTACACATTTGTACAACCTTGTACAAACTTTTACACACTTGTACAAACTTGTACACACTTGTTCAAGCTTGTACACACTTGTACAACCTTGTACAAACCTGTACACTATTGTACACACTTGTACAAGCTTGTACACACTTGTGCACCCTTGTACACAATTGTACACCCTTGTACACACTTGTACAACCTTTTACAAACTTGTACACACTTGTACAAACTTGTACATTCTTGTACATACTTGTACACCCTTGTAAACACTTGTACAACCTTGTACAAACCTGTACACCCTTGTACACACTTGTACAAGCTTGTACACACTTGTACAAGCTTGTACACACTTGTACACCCTTGTACAAACTTGTGCACCCTTGTACACTTTTGTACACCCTTGTATACATTTGTACAACCTTGTACAAACTTGTACACACTTGTACAAACTTGTACACCCTTGTACACACTTGTACAACCTTGTACACACTTGTACAACCTTGTACACACATGTACAACCTTGTACAAACCTGTAAACACTTGTACAAGCTTGTACACACTTGTACAAGCTTGTACACACTTGTACACCCTTGTACAAACTTGTGCACCCTTGTACACTTTTGTACACCCTTGTACACATTTGTACAACCTTGTACAAACTTGTACACACTTGAACAAACTTGTACACACTTGTACAAGCTTGTACACACTTGTACAAGCTTGTACACACTTGTACACCCTTGTACAAACTTGTGCACCCTTGTTTACTTTTGTACACCCTTGTATACATTTGTACAACCTTGTACAAACTTGTACACAATTGTACAAACTTGTACACACTTGTACAAACTTGTACACCCTTGTACACACTTGTACAACCTTGTACACACTTGTACAACCTTGTACACACTTGTACAACCTTGTACAAACCTGTACACCCTTGTACACACTTGTACAAGCTTGTACACGATTGTACACTCTTGTACACACTTGTGCAACCTTGTACACACTTGAACAACCTTGTAAACACTTGTACAACCTTGTACAAACCTGTACACCCTTGTACACACTTGTACACCCTTGTACAAACTTGTGCACCCTTGTACACTTTTGTACACCCTTGTACACATTTGTACAACCTTGTACAAACTTGTACACACTTGAACAAACTTGTACACACTTGTACAACCTTGTACACACTTGTACAACCTTGTACACACTTGTACAACCTTGTACACGCTTGTACAACCTTGTACACACTTGTACAACCTTTTACACAATTGTAAAACCTTGTACACACTTGTACATTCTTGTACAAACTTGTACTTACTTGTACAACCTTGTACAAACTTGTACACACTTGTATAATTTTTTACATCCTTGTACACATTTGTACACCCTTGTACACACTTGTACAACCTTGTACAAACCTGTACACCCTTGTACACACTTGTACAAGCTTGTACACGATTGTACACCCTTGTACACACTTGTGCACCCTTGTATACATTTGTACAACCTTGTACAAACTTGTACACAATTGTACAAACTTGTACACACTTGTACAAACTTGTACACCCTTGTACAAACTTGTACACCCTTGTACACACTTGTACAACCTTGTACACACTTGTACAACCTTGTACACACTTGTACAACCTTGTACACAATTGTACAACCTTGTACAACCTTGTACACACTTGTACAACCTTGTACACACTTGTACAACCTTGTACACACTTGTACAACCTTGTACACACTTGTACAACCTTGTAAAAACTTGTACAACTTTGTACACACTTGTACACCCTTGTACACACTTGTACAAGCTTGTACACACTTGTACAACCTTGTACACACTTGTTCACCCTTGTACACACTTGTACAACCTTTTACAAACTTGTACACACTTGTACAAAATTGTACATTCTTGTACATACTTGTACATCCTTGTACACATTTGTACAACCTAGTACAAACCTGTACACCATTGTACACACTTGTACAAGCTTGTACACACTTGTACACCCTTGTACAAACTTGTGCACCCTTGTACACTTTTGTACACCCTTGTACACATTTGTACAACCTTGTACAAACTTAAACACACTTGTACAAACATGTACACACTTGAACAACCATGTACACACTTGTACAACCTTGTACACACTTGTACAAGCTTGTACACACTTGTACAACCTTGTACACACTTGTACAACCTTGTACACACTTGTACAACCTTGTACACAATTGTAAAACCTTGTACACATTTGTACAACCTTGTACAAACCTGTACACCCTTGTACACACTTGTACAAGCTTGTACACGATTGTACTCTCTTGTACACACTTGTGCAACCCTGTACACACTTGTGCAACCTTGTACACACTTGTACAACCTTGTAAACACTTGTACAACCTTGTACACACTTGTTCAAGCTTGTACACACTTGTACAACCTTGTACAAACCTGTACACCCTTGTACACACTTGTACACCCTTGTACAAACTTGTGCACCCTTGTACACTTTTGTACACCCTTGTACACATTTGTACAACCTTGTACAAACTTTTACACACTTGTACAAACTTGTACACACTTGTTCAAGCTTGTACACACTTGTACAACCTTGTACAAACCTGTACACTATTGTACACACTTGTACAAGCTTGTACACACTTGTGCACCCTTGTACACAATTGTACACCCTTGTACACACTTGTACAACCTTTTACAAACTTGTACACACTTGTACAAACCTGTACATTCTTGTACATACTTGTACACCCTTGTAAACACTTGTACAACCTTGTACAAACCTGTACACCCTTGTACACACTTGTACAAGCTTGTACACACTTGTACAAGCTTGTACACACTTGTACAAGCTTGTACACACTTGTACACCCTTGTACAAACTTGTGCACCCTTGTACACTTTTGTACACCCTTGTATACATTTGTACAACCTTGTACAAACTTGTAAACACTTGTACAAACTTGTACACCCTTGTACACACTTGTACAACCTTGTACACACTTGTACAACCTTGTACACACATGTACAACCTTGTACACAATTGTACAACCTTGTACAACCTTGTACACACTTGTACAACCTTGTACACACTTGTTCACCCTTGTACACACTTGTACAACCTTTTACTAACTTGTACACACTTGTACAAAATTGTACATTCTTGTACATACTTGTACATCCTTGTACACATTTGTACAACCTTGTACAAACCTGTACACCCTTGTACACACTTGTACAAGCTTGTACACACTTGTACACCCTTGTACAAACTTTTGCACCCTTGTACACTTTTGTACACCCTTGTACACATTTGTACAACCTTGTACAAACTTAAACACACTTGTACAAACATGTACACACTTGAACAACCATGTACACACTTGTACAACCTTGTACACACTTGTACAAGCTTGTACACACTTGTACAAACTTGTACACACTTGTACAACCTTGTACACACTTGTACAACCTTGTACACAATTGTAAAACCTTGTACACACTTGTACAAGCTTGTACACGATTGTACACTCTTGTACACACTTGTGCAACCTTGTACACACTTGTACAACCTTGTAAACACTTGTACAACCTTGTACAAACCTGTACACCCTTGTACACACTTGTACACCCTTGTACAAACTTGTGCACCCTTGTACACAATTGTACAACCTTGTACACACTTGTACAACCTTGTACACACTTGTACAACCTTGTACACACTTGTACAACCTTGTACACACTTGTACAACCTTGTACACAATTGTAAAACCTTGTACACACTTGTACAAACTTGTACATTCTTGTACATACTTGTACACCCTTGTAAACACTTGTACAACCTTGTACAAACCTGTACACCCTTGTACACACTTGTACAAGCTTGTACACACTTGTACAAGCTTGTACACACTTGTACACCCTTGTACAAACTTGTGCACCCTTGTACACTTTTGTACACCCTTGTATACATTTGTACAACCTTGTACAAACTTGTACACACTTGTACAAACTTGTACACCCTTGTACACACTTGTACAACCTTGTACACACTTGTACAACCTTGTACACACATGTACAACCTTGTACAAACCTGTAAACACTTGTACAAGCTTGTACACACTTGTACAAGCTTGTACACACTTGTACACCCTTGTACAAACTTGTGCACCCTTGTACACTTTTGTACACCCTTGTACACATTTGTACAACCTTGTACAAACTTGTACACACTTGAACAAACTTGTACACACTTGTACAAGCTTGTACACACTTGTACAAGCTTGTACACACTTGTACACCCTTGTACAAACTTGTGCACCCTTGTTTACTTTTGTACACCCTTGTATACATTTGTACAACCTTGTACAAACTTGTACACAATTGTACAAACTTGTACACACTTGTACAAACTTGTACACCCTTGTACACACTTGTACAACCTTGTACACACTTGTACAACCTTGTACACACTTGTACAACCTTGTACAAACCTGTACACCCTTGTACACACTTGTACAAGCTTGTACACGATTGTACACTCTTGTACACACTTGTGCAACCTTGTACACACTTGAACAACCTTGTAAACACTTGTACAACCTTGTACAAACCTGTACACCCTTGTACACACTTGTACACCCTTGTACAAACTTGTGCACCCTTGTACACTTTTGTACACCCTTGTACACATTTGTACAACCTTGTACAAACTTGTACACACTTGAACAAACTTGTACACACTTGTACAACCTTGTACACACTTGTACAACCTTGTACACACTTGTACAACCTTGTACACGCTTGTACAACCTTGTACACACTTGTACAACCTTTTACACAATTGTAAAACCTTGTACACACTTGTACATTCTTGTACAAACTTGTACTTACTTGTACAACCTTGTACAAACTTGTACACACTTGTATAATTTTTTACATCCTTGTACACATTTGTACACCCTTGTACACACTTGTACAACCTTGTACAAACCTGTACACCCTTGTACACACTTGTACAAGCTTGTACACGATTGTACACCCTTGTACACACTTGTGCACCCTTGTATACATTTGTACAACCTTGTACAAACTTGTACACAATTGTACAAACTTGTACACACTTGTACAAACTTGTACACCCTTGTACAAACTTGTACACCCTTGTACACACTTGTACAACCTTGTACACACTTGTACAACCTTGTACACACTTGTACAACCTTGTACACAATTGTACAACCTTGTACAACCTTGTACACACTTGTACAACCTTGTACACACTTGTACAACCTTGTACACACTTGTACAACCTTGTACACACTTGTACAACCTTGTAAAAACTTGTACAACCTTGTACACACTTGTACACCCTTGTACACACTTGTACAAGCTTGTACACACTTGTACAACCTTGTACACACTTGTTCACCCTTGTACACACTTGTACAACCTTTTACAAACTTGTACACACTTGTACAAAATTGTACATTCTTGTACATACTTGTACATCCTTGTACACATTTGTACAACCTAGTACAAACCTGTACACCATTGTACACACTTGTACAAGCTTGTACACACTTGTACACCCTTGTACAAACTTGTGCACCCTTGTACACTTTTGTACACCCTTGTACACTTTTGTACACCCTTGTACACATTTGTACAACCTTGTACAAACTTAAACACACTTGTACAAACATGTACACACTTAAACAACCATGTACACACTTGTACAACCTTGTACACACTTGTACAAGCTTGTACACACTTGTACAACCTTGTACACACTTGTACAACCTTGTACACACTTGTACAACCTTGTACACAATTGTAAAACCTTGTACACATTTGTACAACCTTGTACAAACCTGTACACCCTTGTACACACTTGTACAAGCTTGTACACGATTGTACACTCTTGTACACACTTGTGCAACCCTGTACACACTTGTGCAACCTTGTACACACTTGTACAACCTTGTAAACACTTGTACAACCTTGTACACACTTGTTCAAGCTTGTACACACTTGTACAACCTTCTACAAACCTGTACACCCTTGTACACACTTGTACACCCTTGTACAAACTTGTGCACCCTTGTACACTTTTGTACACCCTTGTACACATTTGTACAACCTTGTACAAACTTTTACACACTTGTACAAACTTGTACACACTTGTTCAAGCTTGTACACACTTGTACAACCTTGTACAAACCTGTACACTATTGTACACACTTGTACAAGCTTGTACACACTTGTGCACCCTTGTACACAATTGTACACCCTTGTACACACTTGTACAACCTTTTACAAACTTGTACACACTTGTACAAACTTGTACATTCTTGTACATACTTGTACACCCTTGTAAACACTTGTACAACCTTGTACAAACCTGTACACCCTTGTACACACTTGTACAAGCTTGTACACACTTGTACAAGCTTGTACACACTTGTACACCCTTGTACAAACTTGTGCACCCTTGTACACTTTTGTACACCCTTGTATACATTTGTACAACCTTGTACAAACTTGTACACACTTGTACAAACTTGTACACCCTTGTACACACTTGTACAACCTTGTACACACTTGTACAACCTTGTACACACATGTACAACCTTGTACAAACCTGTAAACACTTGTACAAGCTTGTACACACTTGTACAAGCTTGTACACACTTGTACACCCTTGTACAAACTTGTGCACCCTTGTACACTTTTGTACACCCTTGTACACATTTGTACAACCTTGTACAAACTTGTACACACTTGAACAAACTTGTACACACTTGTACAAGCTTGTACACACTTGTACAAGCTTGTACACACTTGTACACCCTTGTACAAACTTGTGCACCCTTGTTTACTTTTGTACACCCTTGTATACATTTGTACAACCTTGTACAAACTTGTACACAATTGTACAAACTTGTACACACTTGTACAAACTTGTACACCCTTGTACACACTTGTACAACCTTGTACACACTTGTACAACCTTGTACACACTTGTACAACCTTGTACAAACCTCTACACCCTTGTACACACTTGTACAAGCTTGTACACGATTGTACACTCTTGTACACACTTGTGCAACCTTGTACACACTTGAACAACCTTGTAAACACCTTGTTGAACACTTGTACAACCTTGTACAAACCTGTACACCCTTGTACACACTTGTACACCCTTGTACAAACTTGTGCACCCTTGTACACTTTTGTACACCCTTGTACACATTTGTACAACCTTGTACAAACTTGTACACACTTGAACAAACTTGTACACACTTGTACAACCTTGTACACACTTGTACAACCTTGTACACACTTGTACAACCTTGTACACGCTTGTACAACCTTGTACACACTTGTACAACCTTTTACACACTTGTAAAACCTTGTACACACTTGTACATTCTTGTACAAACTTGTACTTACTTGTACAACCTTGTACAAACTTGTACACACTTGTATAATTTTTTACATCCTTGTACACATTTGTACACCCTTGTACACACTTGTACAACCTTGTACAAACCTGTACACCCTTGTACACACTTGTACAAGCTTGTACACGATTGTACACCCTTGTACACACTTGTGCACCCTTGTATACATTTGTACAACCTTGTACAAACTTGTACACAATTGTACAAACTTGTACACACTTGTACAAACTTGTACACCCTTGTACAAACTTGTACACCCTTGTACACACTTGTACAACCTTGTACACACTTGTACAACCTTGTACACACTTGTACAACCTTGTACACACTTGTACAACCTTGTACACAATTGTACAACCTTGTACAACCTTGTACACACTTGTACAACCTTGTACACACTTGTTCAACCTTGTACACACTTGTACAACCTTGTACACACTTGTACAACCTTGTAAAAACTTGTACAACCTTGTACACACTTGTACACCCTTGTACACACTTGTACAAGCTTGTACACACTTGTACAACCTTGTACACACTTGTTCACCCTTGTACACACTTGTACAACCTTTTACAAACTTGTACACACTTGTACAAAATTGTACATTCTTGTACATACTTGTACATCCTTGTACACATTTGTACAACCTAGTACAAACCTTGTACAAACTTGTGCACCCTTGTACACTTTTGTACACCCTTGTACACATTTGTACAACCTTGTACAAACTTAAACACACTTGTACAAACATGTACACACTTGAACAACCATGTACACACTTGTACAACCTTGTACACACTTGTACAAGCTTGTACACACTTGTACAACCTTGTACACACTTGTACAACCTTGTACACACTTGTACAACCTTGTACACAATTGTAAAACCTTGTACACATTTGTACAACCTTGTACAAACCTGTACACCCTTGTACACACTTGTACAAGCTTGTACACGATTGTACACTCTTGTACACACTTGTGCAACCCTGTACACACTTGTGCAACCTTGTACACACTTGTACAACCTTGTACAAACCTGTAAACCCTTGTACACACTTGTACAAGCTTGTACACGATTGTACAAGCTTGTACACGATTGTACACCCTTGTACATACTTGTACACCCTTGTAAACACTTGTACAACCTTGTACAAACCTGTACACCCTTGTACACACTTGTACAAGCTTGTACACACTTGTACAAGCTTGTACACACTTGTACACCCTTGTACAAACTTGTGCACCCTTGTACACTTTTGTACACCCTTGTATACATTTGTACAACCTTGTACAAACTTGTACACACTTGTACAAACTTGTACACCCTTGTACACACTTGTACAACCTTGTACACACTTGTACAACCTTGTACACACATGTACAACCTTGTACAAACCTGTAAACACTTGTACAAGCTTGTACACACTTGTACAAGCTTGTACACACTTGTACACCCTTGTACAAACTTGTGCACCCTTGTACACTTTTGTACACCCTTGTACACATTTGTACAACCTTGTACAAACTTGTACACACTTGAACAAACTTGTACACACTTGTACAAGCTTGTACACACTTGTACAAGCTTGTACACACTTGTACACCCTTGTACAAACTTGTGCACCCTTGTTTACTTTTGTACACCCTTGTATACATTTGTACAACCTTGTACAAACTTGTACACCCTTGTACACACTTGTACAACCTTGTACACACTTGTACAACCTTGTACACACTTGTACAACCTTGTACAAACCTGTACACCCTTGTACACACTTGTACAAGCTTGTACACGATTGTACACTCTTGTACACACTTGTGCAACCTTGTACACACTTGAACAACCTTGTAAACACTTGTACAACCTTGTACAAACCTGTACACCCTTGTACACACTTGTACACCCTTGTACAAACTTGTGCACCCTTGTACACTTTTGTACACCCTTGTACACATTTGTACAACCTTGTACAAACTTGTACACACTTGAACAAACTTGTACACACTTGTACAACCTTGTACACACTTGTACAACCTTGTACACACTTGTACAACCTTGTACACGCTTGTACAACCTTGTACACACTTGTACAACCTTTTACACAATTGTAAAACCTTGTACACACTTGTACATTCTTGTACAAACTTGTACTTACTTGTACAACCTTGTACAAACTTGTACACACTTGTATAATTTTTTACATCCTTGTACACATTTGTACACCCTTGTACACACTTGTACAACCTTGTACAAACCTGTACACCCTTGTACACACTTGTACAAGCTTGTACACGATTGTACACCCTTGTACACACTTGTGCACCCTTGTATACATTTGTACAACCTTGTACAAACTTGTACACAATTGTACAAACTTGTACACACTTGTACAAACTTGTACACCCTTGTACAAACTTGTACACCCTTGTACACACTTGTACAACCTTGTACACACTTGTACAACCTTGTACACACTTGTACAACCTTGTACACAATTGTACAACCTTGTACAACCTTGTACACACTTGTACAACCTTGTACACACTTGTACAACCTTGTACACACTTGTACAACCTTGTACACACTTGTACAACCTTGTACACACTTGTACAACCTTGTAAAAACTTGTACAACCTTGTACACACTTGTACACCCTTGTACACACTTGTACAAGCTTGTACACACTTGTACAACCTTGTACACACTTGTTCACCCTTGTACACACTTGTACAACCTTTTACAAACTTGTACACACTTGTACAAAATTGTACATTCTTGTACATACTTGTACATCCTTGTACACATTTGTACAACCTAGTACAAACCTGTACACCATTGTACACACTTGTACAAGCTTGTACACACTTGTACACCCTTGTACAAACTTGTGCACCCTTGTACACTTTTGTACACCCTTGTACACATTTGTACAACCTTGTACAAACTTAAACACACTTGTACAAACATGTACACACTTAAACAACCATGTACACACTTGTACAACCTTGTACACACTTGTACAAGCTTGTACACACTTGTACAACCTTGTACACACTTGTACAACCTTGTACACACTTGTACAACCTTGTACACAATTGTAAAACCTTGTACACATTTGTACAACCTTGTACAAACCTGTACACCCTTGTACACACTTGTACAAGCTTGTACACGATTGTACACTCTTGTACACACTTGTGCAACCCTGTACACACTTGTGCAACCTTGTACACACTTGTACAACCTTGTAAACACTTGTACAACCTTGTACACACTTGTTCAAGCTTGTACACACTTGTACAACCTTCTACAAACCTGTACACCCTTGTACACACTTGTACACCCTTGTACAAACTTGTGCACCCTTGTACACTTTTGTACACCCTTGTACACATTTGTACAACCTTGTACAAACTTTTACACACTTGTACAAACTTGTACACACTTGTTCAAGCTTGTACACACTTGTACAACCTTGTACAAACCTGTACACTATTGTACACACTTGTACAAGCTTGTACACACTTGTGCACCCTTGTACACAATTGTACACCCTTGTACACACTTGTACAACCTTTTACAAACTTGTACACACTTGTACAAACTTGTACATTCTTGTACATACTTGTACACCCTTGTAAACACTTGTACAACCTTGTACAAACCTGTACACCCTTGTACACACTTGTACAAGCTTGTACACACTTGTACAAGCTTGTACACACTTGTACACCCTTGTACAAACTTGTGCACCCTTGTACACTTTTGTACACCCTTGTATACATTTGTACAACCTTGTACAAACTTGTACACACTTGTACAAACTTGTACACCCTTGTACACACTTGTACAACCTTGTACACACTTGTACAACCTTGTACACACATGTAAAACCTTGTACAAACCTGTAAACACTTGTACAAGCTTGTACACACTTGTACAAGCTTGTACACACTTGTACACCCTTGTACAAACTTGTGCACCCTTGTACACTTTTGTACACCCTTGTACACATTTGTACAACCTTGTACAAACTTGTACACACTTGAACAAACTTGTACACACTTGTACAAGCTTGTACACACTTGTACAAGCTTGTACACACTTGTACAAGCTTGTACACACTTGTACACCCTTGTACAAACTTGTGCACCCTTGTTTACTTTTGTACACCCTTGTATACATTTGTACAACCTTGTACAAACTTGTACACAATTGTACAAACTTGTACACACTTGTACAAACTTGTACACCCTTGTACACACTTGTACAACCTTGTACACACTTGTACAACCTTGTACACACTTGTACAACCTTGTACAAACCTGTACACCCTTGTACACACTTGTACAAGCTTGTACACGATTGTACACTCTTGTACACACTTGTGCAACCTTGTACACACTTGAACAACCTTGTAAACACCTTGTTGAACACTTGTACAACCTTGTACAAACCTGTACACCCTTGTACACACTTGTACACCCTTGTACAAACTTGTGCACCCTTGTACACTTTTGTACACCCTTGTACACATTTGTACAACCTTGTACAAACTTGTACACACTTGAACAAACTTGTACACACTTGTACAACCTTGTACACACTTGTACAACCTTGTACACACTTGTACAACCTTGTACACGCTTGTACAACCTTGTACACACTTGTACAACCTTTTACACAATTGTAAAACCTTGTACACACTTGTACATTCTTGTACAAACTTGTACTTACTTGTACAACCTTGTACAAACTTGTACACACTTGTATAATTTTTTACATCCTTGTACACATTTGTACACCCTTGTACACACTTGTACAACCTTGTACAAACCTGTACACCCTTGTACACACTTGTACAAGCTTGTACACGATTGTACACCCTTGTACACACTTGTGCACCCTTGTATACATTTGTACAACCTTGTACAAACTTGTACACAATTGTACAAACTTGTACACACTTGTACAAACTTGTACACCCTTGTACAAACTTGTACACCCTTGTACACACTTGTACAACCTTGTACACACTTGTACAACCTTGTACACACTTGTACAACCTTGTACACAATTGTACAACCTTGTACAACCTTGTACACACTTGTACAACCTTGTACACACTTGTTCAACCTTGTACACACTTGTACAACCTTGTACACACTTGTACAACCTTGTAAAAACTTGTACAACCTTGTACACACTTGTACACCCTTGTACACACTTGTACAAGCTTGTACACACTTGTACAACCTTGTACACACTTGTTCACCCTTGTACACACTTGTACAACCTTTTACAAACTTGTACACACTTGTACAAAATTGTACATTCTTGTACATACTTGTACATCCTTGTACACATTTGTACAACCTAGTACAAACCTTGTACAAACTTGTGCACCCTTGTACACTTTTGTACACCCTTGTACACATTTGTACAACCTTGTACAAACTTAAACACACTTGTACAAACATGTACACACTTGAACAACCATGTACACACTTGTATAACCTTGTACACACTTGTACAAGCTTGTACACACTTGTACAACCTTGTACACACTTGTACAACCTTGTACACACTTGTACAACCTTGTACACAATTGTAAAACCTTGTACACATTTGTACAACCTTGTACAAACCTGTACACCCTTGTACACACTTGTACAAGCTTGTACACGATTGTACACTCTTGTACACACTTGTGCAACTCTGTACACACTTGTGCAACCTTGTACACACTTGTACAACCTTGTACAAACCTGTAAACCCTTGTACACACTTGTACAAGCTTGTACACGATTGTACAAGCTTGTACACGATTGTACACCCTTGTACACACTTGTGCACCCTTGTACACACTTGTACAACCTTGTACACACTTGTACAACCTTGTACACAGTTGTACAACCTTGTACACACTTGTACAACCTTGTACACACTTGTACAACCTTGTACACACTTGTACAACCTTGTACACACTTGTACAACCTTGTACACACTTGTACAACCTTGTACACAATTGTACACGTTTGTACAACCTTGTACAAACTTGTACACACTTGTACAACCTTGTACAAACTTGTACACACTTGTACAACCTTGTACAAACTTGTGCACCCTTGTACACTTTTGTACACCCTTGTGTACATTTGTACAACCTTGTACAAACTTGTACACACTTGTACAAACTTGTACACACTTGTACAAACTTGTACACCCTTGTACACACTTGTACAACCTTGTACACACTTGTACAACCTTGTACACAATTGTAAAACCTTGTACAACCATGTACACACTTGTACAACTTTGTACACACTTGTACAACCTTGTACACACTTGTACACCTTTGTACACACTTGTACAACCTTGTACACTATGGTACAACCTTGTACACACTTGTACAACCTTGTACACACTTGTACAACCTTTTACAAACTTGTACACACTTGTACAAACTTGTACATTCTTTTGTACACCCTTGTAAACACTTGTACAACCTTGTACAAACCTGTACACCCTTGTACACACTGGTACAAGCTTGTACACACTTGTACAAGCTTGTACACACTTGTACACCCTTGTACAAACTTGTGCACCCTTGTACACTTTTGTACACCCTTGTATACATTTGTACAACCTTGTACAAACTTGTACACACTTGTACAAACTTGTACACACTTGTACAAACTTGTACACCCTTGTACACATTGTACAACCTTGTACACATTGTACAACCTTGTACACACTTGTACAACCTTTTACACAATTGTACAACCTTGTACAACCATGTACACACTTGTACAACCTTGTACACACTTGTACAACCTTGTACACACTTGTACACCTTTGTACACACTTATACAACCTTGTACACACTTGTACAACCTTGTACACACTTGTACAACATTGTAAACACTTGTACAACCTTGTACACACTTGTACAACCTTGTACACACTTGTACAACCTTGTAAAAACTTGTACAAGCTTGTACACGATTGTACACTCTTGTACACACTTGTGCACCCTTGTACACACTTGTACAACCTTGTACACACTTGTACAACCTTGTACACACTTGTACAACCATGTACACACTTGTACAACCTTGTACACACTTGTACAACCTTGTACACACTTGTACAACCTTGTACACACTTGTACAACCTTGTACACACTTGTACAACCTTGTACACACTTGTACAACCTTGTACACACTTGTACAACCTTGTACACACTTGTACAAGCTTGTACACACTTGTACAACCTTGTACACACTTGTGCACCCTTGTACAAACTTGTACTTACTTGTACAACCTTGTACAAACTTGTACACACTTGTACAAACTTTTACATCCTTGTACACATTTGTACACCCTTGTACACACTTGTACAACCTTGTACAAACCTGTACACCCTTGAACACACTTGTACAAGCTTGTACACGATTGTACACCCTTGTACACACTTGTGCACCCTTGTACACACTTGTACACCCTTGTACACACCTGTACAACCTTTTACAAACTTGTACACACTTGTACAAACTTGTACATTCTTGTACATACTTGTACACCCTTGTAAACACTTGTACAAACTTGTACAAACCTGTACACCCTTGTACACACTTGTACAAGCTTGTACACACTTGTACAAGCTTGTACACACTTGTACACCCTTGTACAAACTTGTGCACCCTTGTTTACTTTTTTACACCCTTGTATACATTTGTACAACCTTGTACAAACTTGTACACAATTGTACAAACTTGTACACACTTGTACTAACTTGTACACCCTTGTACACACTTGTACAACCTTGTACACACTTGTACAACCTTGTACACACTTGTACAACCTTGTACAAACCTGTACACCCTTGTACACACTTGTACAAGATTGTACACGATTGTACACCCTTGTACACACTTGTGCACCCTTGTACACACTTGTACACCCTTGTACACACTTGTACAACCTTTTACAAACTTGTACACACTTGTACAAACTTTTACATTCTTGTACATACTTGTACACCCTTGTAAACACTTGTACAACCTTGTACAAACCTGTACACCCTTGTACACACTTGTACAAGCTTGTACACACTTGTACACCCTTGTACAAACTTGTGCACCCTTGTACACTTTTGTACACCCTTGTATACATTTGTACAACCTTGTACAAACTTGTACACACTTGTACAAACTTGTACACACTTGTACAAACTTGTACACACTTGTACAAACTTGTACACCCTTGTACACACTTGTACAACCTTGTACACACTTGTACAACCTTGTACACACTTGTACAACCTTGTACACAATTGTACAACCTTGTACAACCTTGTACACACTTGTTCAACCTTGTACACACTTGTACAACCTTGTACACACTTGTACACCTTTGTACACACTTGTACAACCTTGTACACACTTGTACAACCTTGTACACACTTGTACAACCTTGTACACACTTGTACAACCTTGTACACACTTGTACACACTTGTACAAACTTGTACATTCTTGTACATACTTGTACACCCTTGTAAACACTTGTACAACCTTGTACAAACCTGTTCACCCTTGTACACACTTGTACAAGCTTGTACACACTTGTACAAGCTTGTACACACTTGTACACCCTTGTACAAACTTGTGCACCCTTGTACACTTTTGTACACCCTTGTATACATTTGTACAACCTTGTACAAACTTGTACACACTTGTACAAACTTGTACACCCTTGTACTCACTTGTACAACCTTGTACACACTTGTACAACCTTGTACACACTTGTACAACCTTGTACACACTTGTACAACCTTGTACACAATTGTACAACCTTGTACAACCTTGTACACACTTGTACAACCTTGTACACACTTGTACAACCTTGTACACACTTGTACAACCTTGTACACAATTGTACACCTTTGTACACACTTGTACAACCTTGTCCACACTTGTACAACCTTGTACACACTTGTACAACCTTGTACACACTTTTTCAACCTTGTACACACTTATACAACCTTGTACACACCTGTACAACCTTGTACACACTTGTACAACCTTGTACACACTTGTACAACCTTGTACACACTTGTACAACATTGTAAAAACTTGTACAACCTTGTACACACTTGTACACCCTTGTACACACTTGTACAAGCTTGTACGCACTTGTACACCCTTGTACACACTTGTACAAGCTTGTACACACTTGTACAACCTTGTACACACTTGTACACCCTTGTACACACTTGTACAACCTTTTACAAACTTGTACACACTTGTACAAAATTGTACATTCTTGTACATACTTGTACATCCTTGTACACACTTGTACAACCTTGTACAAACCTGTACACCCTTGTACACACTTGTACAAGCTTGTACACACTTGTGCACCCTTGTACACACTTGTACACCCTTGTACACACTTGTACAACCTTTTACAAACTTGTACACACTTGTACAAACTTGTACATTCTTGTACATACTTGTACACCCTTGTAAACACTTGTACAACCTTGTACAAACCTGTACACCCTTGTACACACTTGTACAAGCTTGTACACACTTGTACAAGCTTGTACACACTTGTACACCCTTGTACAAACTTGTGCACCCTTTTACACTTTTGTACACCCTTGTATACATTTGTACAACCTTGTACAAACTTGTACACAATTGTACAAACTTGTACACACTTGTACAAACTTGTACACCCTTGTACACACTTGTACAACCTTGTACACACTTGTACAACCTTGTACACACATGTACAACCTTGTACACAATTGTACAACCTTGTACACACTTGTACAACCTTGTACACACTTGTACAACCTTGTACACACTTGTACAACCTTGTACACACTTTTTCAACCTTGTACACACTTATACAACCTTGTACACACTTGTACAACCTTGTACACACTTGTACAACCTTGTACACACTTGTACAACCTTGTACACACTTGTACAACCTTGTAAAAACTTGTACAACCTTGTACACACTTGTACACCCTTGTACACACTTGTACAAGCTTGTACACACTTGTACAACCTTGTACACACTTGTTCACCCTTGTACACACTTGTACAACCTTTTACAAACTTGTACACACTTGTACAAAATTGTACATTCTTGTACATACTTGTACATCCTTGTACACATTTGTACAACCTTGTACAAACCTGTACACCCTTGTACACACTTGTACAACCTTGTACACACTTGTACAACCTTGTACACAATTGTAAAACCTTGTACGCACTTGTACAACCTTGTACAAACCTGTACACCCTTGTACACACTTGTACAAGCTTGTACACGATTGTACACTCTTGTACACACTTGTGCAACCTTGTACACACTTGAACAACCTTGTAAACACTTGTACAACCTTGTACAAACCTGTACACCCTTGTACACACTTGTACACCCTTGTACAAACTTGTGCACCCTTGTACACTTTTGTACACCCTTGTACACATTTGTACAACCTTGTACAAACTTGTACACACTTGTACAAACTTGTACACACTTGTACAACCTTGTACACACTTGTACAACCTTGTACACACTTGTACAACCTTGTACAACCTTGTACAAACTTGTACACACTTGTACAAACTTTTACATCCTTGTACACATTTGTACACCCTTGTACACACTTGTACAAACTTGTACATTCTTGTACATACTTGTACACCCTTGTACACACTTGTACAACCTTGTACAAACCTGTAAACCCTTGTACAAACTTGAAACAAGCATGTACACGATTGTACAAGCTTGTACACGATTGTACACCCTTGTACACACTTGTGCACCCTTGTACACACTTGTACAACCTTGTACACACTTGTACAACCTTGTACACACTTGTACAACCTTGTACACACTTGTACAACCTTGTACACACTTGTACAACCTTGTACACAATTGTAAAACCTTGTACACAATTGTAAAACCTTGTACACACTTGTACAACCTTGTACAAACCTGTACACCCTTGTACACACTTGTACAAGCTTGTACACGATTGTACACTCTTGTACACACTTGTGCAACCTTGTACACACTTGTACAACCTTGTAAACACTTGTACAACCTTGTACAAACCTGTACACCCTTGTACACACTTGTACACCCTTGTACAAACTTGTGCACCCTTGTACACTTTTGTACACCCTTGTACACATTGGTACAACCTTGTACAACCTTGTACACACTTGTACAACCTTGTACACACTTGTACAACCTTGTACACACTTGTACAACCTTGTACACACTTGTACAACCTTGTACACAATTGTAAAACATTGTACACACTTGTACAACCTTGTACAAACTTGTACACACTTGTATAAACTTTTACATCCTTGTACACATTTGTACACCCTTGTACACACTTGTACAACCTTGTATAAACCTGTAAACCCTTGTACAAACTTGTACAAGCATGTACACGATTGTACAAGCTTGTACACGATTGTACACCCTTGTACACACTTGTGCACCCTTGTACACACTTGTACAACCTTGTACACACTTGTACAACCTTGTACACACTTGTACAACCTTGTACACACTTGTACAACCTTGTACACACTTGTACAACCTTGTACAACCTTGTACAAACTTGTACACACTTGTACAAACTTTTACATCCTTGTACACATTTGTACACCCTTGTACACACTTGTACAAACTTGTACATTCTTGTACATACTTGTACACCCTTGTACACACTTGTACAAACTTGTACATTCTTGTACATACTTGTACACCCTTGTACACACTTGTACAACCTTGTACAAACCTGTAAACACTTGTACAAGCTTGTACACACTTGTACAAGCTTGTACACACTTGTACACCCTTGTACAAACTTGTGCACCCTTGTACACTTTTGTACACCCTTGTACACATTTGTACAACCTTGTACAAACTTGTACACACTTGAACAAACTTGTACACACTTGTACAAGCTTGTACACACTTGTACAAGCTTGTACACACTTGTACACCCTTGTACAAACTTGTGCACCCTTGTTTACTTTTGTACACCCTTGTATACATTTGTACAACCTTGTACAAACTTGTACACAATTGTACAAACTTGTACACACTTGTACAAACTTGTACACCCTTGTACACACTTGTACAACCTTGTACACACTTGTACAACCTTGTACACACTTGTACAACCTTGTACAAACCTGTACACCCTTGTACACACTTGTACAAGCTTGTACACGATTGTACACTCTTGTACACACTTGTGCAACCTTGTACACACTTGAACAACCTTGTAAACACTTGTACAACCTTGTATAAACCTGTACACCCTTGTACACACTTGTACACCCTTGTACAAACTTGTGCACCCTTGTACACTTTTGTACACCCTTGTACACATTTGTACAACCTTGTACAAACTTGTACACACTTGAACAAACTTGTACACACTTGTACAACCTTGTACACACTTGTACAACCTTGTACACACTTGTACAACCTTGTACACGCTTGTACAACCTTGTACACACTTGTACAACCTTTTACACAATTGTAAAACCTTGTACACAATTGTACATTCTTGTACAAACTTGTACTTACTTGTACAACCTTGTACAAACTTGTAAACACTTGTATAATTTTTTACATCCTTGTACACATTTGTACACCCTTGTACACACTTGTACAACCTTGTACAAACCTGTACACCCTTGTACACACTTGTACAAGCTTGTACACGATTGTACACCCTTGTACACACTTGTGCACCCTTGTATACATTTGTACAACCTTGTACAAACTTGTACACAATTGTACAAACTTGTACACACTTGTACAAACTTGTACACCCTTGTACAAACTTGTACACCCTTGTACACACTTGTACAACCTTGTACACACTTGTACAACCTTGTACACACTTGTACAACCTTGTACACAATTGTACAACCTTGTACAACCTTGTACACACTTGTACAACCTTGTACACACTTGTACAACCTTGTACACACTTGTACAACCTTGTACACACTTGTACAACCTTGTAAAAACTTGTACAACCTTGTACACACTTGTACACCCTTGTACACACTTGTACAAGCTTGTACACACTTGTACAACCTTGTACACACTTGTACAACCTTGTACAACCTTGTACAAACTTGTACACACTTGTACAAACTTTTACATCCTTGTACACATTTGTACACCCTTGTACACACTTGTACAAACTTGTACATTCTTGTACATACTTGTACACCCTTGTACACACTTGTACAAACTTGTACATTCTTTTACATACTTGTACACCCTTGTACACACTTGTACAACCTTGTACAAACCTGTAAACACTTGTACAAGCTTGTACACACTTGTACAAGCTTGTACACACTTGTACACCCTTGTACAAACTTGTGCACCCTTGTACACTTTTGTACACCCTTGTACACATTTGTACAACCTTGTACAAACTTGTACACACTTGAACAAACTTGTACACACTTGTACAAGCTTGTACACACTTGTACAAGCTTGTACACACTTGTACACCCTTGTACAAACTTGTGCACCCTTGTTTACTTTTGTACACCCTTGTATACATTTGTACAACCTTGTACAAACTTGTACACAATTGTACAAACTTGTACACACTTGTACAAACTTGTACACCCTTGTACACACTTGTACAACCTTGTACACACTTGTACAACCTTGTACACACTTGTACAACCTTGTACACACTTGTACAACCTTGTACAAACCTGTACACCCTTGTACACACTTGTACAAGCTTGTACACGATTGTACACTCTTGTACACACTTGTGCAACCTTGTACACACTTGAACAACCTTGTAAACACTTGTACAACCTTGTACAAACCTGTACACCCTTGTACACACTTGTACACCCTTGTACAAACTTGTGCACCCTTGTACACTTTTGTACACCCTTGTACACATTTGTACAACCTTGTACAAACTTGTACACACTTGAACAAACTTGTACACACTTGTACAACCTTGTACACACTTGTACAACCTTGTACACACTTGTACAACCTTGTACACGCTTGTACAACCTTGTACACACTTGTACAACCTTTTACACAATTGTAAAACCTTGTACACACTTGTACATTCTTGTACAAACTTGTACTTACTTGTACAACCTTGTACAAACTTGTACACACTTGTATAATTTTTTACATCCTTGTACACATTTGTACACCCTTGTACACACTTGTACAACCTTGTACAAACCTGTACACCCTTGTACACACTTGTACAAGCTTGTACACGATTGTACACCCTTGTACACACTTGTGCACCCTTGTATACATTTGTACAACCTTGTACAAACTTGTACACAATTGTACAAACTTGTACACACTTGTACAAACTTGTACACCCTTGTACAAACTTGTACACCCTTGTACACACTTGTACAACCTTGTACACACTTGTACAACCTTGTACACACTTGTACAACCTTGTACACAATTGTACAACCTTGTACAACCTTGTACACACTTGTACAACCTTGTACACACTTGTACAACCTTGTACACACTTGTACAACCTTGTACACACTTGTACAACCTTGTAAAAACTTGTACAACCTTGTACACACTTGTACACCCTTGTACACACTTGTACAAGCTTGTACACACTTGTACAAGCTTGTACACACTTGTACAACCTTGTACACACTTGTTCACCCTTGTACACACTTGTACAACCTTTTACAAACTTGTACACACTTGTACAAAATTGTACATTCTTGTACATACTTGTACATCCTTGTACACATTTGTACAACCTAGTACAAACCTGTACACCATTGTACACACTTGTACAAGCTTGTACACACTTGTACACCCTTGTACAAACTTGTGCACCCTTGTACACTTTTGTACACCCTTGTACACATTTGTACAACCTTGTACAAACTTAAACACACTTGTACAAACATGTACACACTTGAACAACCATGTACACACTTGTACAACCTTGTACACACTTGTACAAGCTTGTACACACTTGTACAACCTTGTACACACTTGTACAACCTTGTACACACTTGTACAACCTTGTACACAATTGTAAAACCTTGTACACATTTGTACAACCTTGTACAAACCTGTACACCCTTGTACACACTTGTACAAGCTTGTACACGATTGTACACTCTTGTACACACTTGTGCAACCCTGTACACACTTGTGCAACCTTGTACACACTTGTACAACCTTGTAAACACTTGTACAACCTTGTACACACTTGTTCAAGCTTGTACACACTTGTACAACCTTGTACAAACCTGTACACCCTTGTACACACTTGTACAACCTTGTACAAACTTGTGCACCCTTGTACACTTTTGTACACCCTTGTACACATTTGTACAACCTTGTACAAACTTTTACACACTTGTACAAACTTGTACACACTTGTTCAAGCTTGTACACACTTTTACAACCTTGTACAAACCTGTACACTATTGTACACACTTGTACAAGCTTGTACACACTTGTGCACCCTTGTACACAATTGTACACCCTTGTACACACTTGTACAACCTTTTACAAACTTGTACACACTTGTACAAACTTGTACATTCTTGTACATACTTGTACACCCTTGTAAACACTTGTACAACCTTGTACAAACCTGTACACCCTTGTACACACTTGTACAAGCTTGTACACACTTGTACAAGCTTGTACACACTTGTACACCCTTGTACAAACTTGTGCACCCTTGTACACTTTTGTACACCCTTGTATACATTTGTACAACCTTGTACAAACTTGTACACACTTGTACAAACTTGTACACCCTTGTACACACTTGTACAACCTTGTACACACTTGTACAACCTTGTACACACATGTACAACCTTGTACAAACCTGTAAACACTTGTACAAGCTTGTACACACTTGTACAAGCTTGTACACACTTGTACACCCTTGTACAAACTTGTGCACCCTTGTACACTTTTGTACACCCTTGTACACATTTGTACAACCTTGTACAAACTTGTACACACTTGAACAAACTTGTACACACTTGTACAAGCTTGTACACACTTGTACAAGCTTGTACACACTTGTACACCCTTGTACAAACTTGTGCACCCTTGTTTACTTTTGTACACCCTTGTATACATTTGTACAACCTTGTACAAACTTGTACACAATTGTACAAACTTGTACACACTTGTACAAACTTGTACACCCTTGTACACACTTGTACAACCTTGTACACACTTGTACAACCTTGTACACACTTGTACAACCTTGTACAAACCTGTACAACCTTGTACACACTTGTACAAGCTTGTACACGATTGTACACTCTTGTACACACTTGTGCAACCTTGTACACACTTGAACAACCTTGTAAACACTTGTACAACCTTGTACAAACCTGTACACCCTTGTACACACTTGTACACCCTTGTACAAACTTGTGCACCCTTGTACACTTTTGTACACCCTTGTACACATTTGTACAACCTTGTACAAACTTGTACACACTTGAACAAACTTGTACACACTTGAACAAACTTGTACACACTTGTACAACCTTGTACACACTTGTACAACCTTGTACACACTTGTACAACCTTGTACACGCTTGTACAACCTTGTACACACTTGTACAACCTTTTACACAATTGTAAAACCTTGTACACACTTGTACATTCTTGTACAAACTTGTACTTACTTGTACAACCTTGTACAAACTTGTACACACTTGTATAATTTTTTACATCCTTGTACACATTTGTACACCCTTGTACACACTTGTACAACCTTGTACAAACCTGTACACCCTTGTACACACTTGTACAAGCTTGTACACGATTGTACACCCTTGTACACACTTGTGCACCCTTGTATACATTTGTACAACCTTGTACAAACTTGTACACAATTGTACAAACTTGTACACACTTATACAAACTTGTACACCCTTGTACAAACTTGTACACCCTTGTACACACTTGTACAACCTTGTACACACTTGTACAACCTTGTACACACTTGTACAACCTTGTACACAATTGTACAACCTTGTACAACCTTGTACACACTTGTACAACCTTGTACACACTTGTACAACCTTGTACACACTTGTACAACCTTGTACACACTTGTACAACCTTGTAAAAACTTGTACAACTTTGTACACACTTGTACACCCTTGTACACACTTGTACAAGCTTGTACACACTTGTACAACCTTGTACACACTTGTTCACCCTTGTACACACTTGTACAACCTTTTACAAACTTGTACACACTTGTACAAAATTGTACATTCTTGTACATACTTGTACATCCTTGTACACATTTGTACAACCTAGTACAAACCTGTACACCATTGTACACACTTGTACAAGCTTGTACACACTTGTACACCCTTGTACAAACTTGTGCACCCTTGTACACTTTTGTACACCCTTGTACACATTTGTACAACCTTGTACAAACTTAAACACACTTGTACAAACATGTACACACTTGAACAACCATGTACACACTTGTACAACCTTGTACACACTTGTACAAGCTTGTACACACTTGTACAACCTTGTACACACTTGTACAACCTTGTACACACTTGTACAACCTTGTACACAATTGTAAAACCTTGTACACATTTGTACAACCTTGTACAAACCTGTACACCCTTGTACACACTTGTACAAGCTTGTACACGATTGTACACTCTTGTACACACTTGTGCAACCCTGTACACACTTGTGCAACCTTGTACACACTTGTACAACCTTGTAAACACTTGTACAACCTTGTACACACTTGTTCAAGCTTGTACACACTTGTACAACCTTGTACAAACCTGTACACCCTTGTACACACTTGTACACCCTTGTACAAACTTGTGCACCCTTGTACACTTTTGTACACCCTTGTACACATTTGTACAACCTTGTACAAACTTTTACACACTTGTACAAACTTGTACACACTTGTTCAAGCTTGTACACACTTGTACAACCTTGTACAAACCTGTACACTATTGTACACACTTGTACAAGCTTGTACACACTTGTGCACCCTTGTACACAATTGTACACCCTTGTACACACTTGTACAACCTTTTACAAACTTGTACACACTTGTACAAACTTGTACATTCTTGTACATACTTGTACACCCTTGTAAACACTTGTACAACCTTGTACAAACCTGTACACCCTTGTACACACTTGTACAAGCTTGTACACACTTGTACAAGCTTGTACACACTTGTACACCCTTGTACAAACTTGTGCACCCTTGTACACTTTTGTACACCCTTGTATACATTTGTACAACCTTGTACAAACTTGTACACACTTGTACAAACTTGTACACCCTTGTACACACTTGTACAACCTTGTACACACTTGTACAACCTTGTACACACATGTACAACCTTGTACACAATTGTACAACCTTGTACAACCTTGTACACACTTGTACAACCTTGTACACACTTGTTCACCCTTGTACACACTTGTACAACCTTTTACTAACTTGTACACACTTGTACAAAATTGTACATTCTTGTACATACTTGTACATCCTTGTACACATTTGTACAACCTTGTACAAACCTGTACACCCTTGTACACACTTGTACAAGCTTGTACACACTTGTACACCCTTGTACAAACTTTTGCACCCTTGTACACTTTTGTACACCCTTGTACACATTTGTACAACCTTGTACAAACTTAAACACACTTGTACAAACATGTACACACTTGAACAACCATGTACACACTTGTACAACCTTGTACACACTTGTACAAGCTTGTACACACTTGTACAAACTTGTACACACTTGTACAACCTTGTACACACTTGTACAACCTTGTACACAATTGTAAAACCTTGTACACACTTGTACAAGCTTGTACACGATTGTACACTCTTGTACACACTTGTGCAACCTTGTACACACTTGTACAACCTTGTAAACACTTGTACAACCTTGTACAAACCTGTACACCCTTGTACACACTTGTACACCCTTGTACAAACTTGTGCACCCTTGTACACAATTGTACAACCTTGTACACACTTGTACAACCTTGTACACAATTGTACAACCTTGTACACACTTGTACAACCTTGTACACACTTGTACAACCTTGTACACAATTGTAAAACCTTGTACACACTTGTACAAACTTGTACATTCTTGTACATACTTGTACACCCTTGTAAACACTTGTACAACCTTGTACAAACCTGTACACCCTTGTACACACTTGTACAAGCTTGTACACACTTGTACAAGCTTGTACACACTTGTGCACCCTTGTACAAACTTGTGCACCCTTGTACACTTTTGTACACCCTTGTATACATTTGTACAACCTTGTACAAACTTGTACACACTTGTACAAACTTGTACACCCTTGTACACACTTGTACAACCTTGTACACACTTGTACAACCTTGTACACACATGTACAACCTTGTACAAACCTGTAAACACTTGTACAAGCTTGTACACACTTGTACAAGCTTGTACACACTTGTACACCCTTGTACAAACTTGTGCACCCTTGTACACTTTTGTACACCCTTGTACACATTTGTACAACCTTGTACAAACTTGTACACACTTGAACAAACTTGTACACACTTGTACAAGCTTGTACACACTTGTACACCCTTGTACAAACTTGTGCACCCTTGTTTACTTTTGTACACCCTTGTATACATTTGTACAACCTTGTACAAACTTGTACACAATTGTACAAACTTGTACACACTTGTACAAACTTGTACACCCTTGTACACACTTGTACAACCTTGTACACACTTGTACAACCTTGTACACACTTGTACAACCTTGTACAAACCTGTACACCCTTGTACACACTTGTACAAGCTTGTACACGATTGTACACTCTTGTACACACTTGTGCAACCTTGTACACACTTGAACAACCTTGTAAACACTTGTACAACCTTGTACAAACCTGTACACCCTTGTACACACTTGTACACCCTTGTACAAACTTGTGCACCCTTGTACACTTTTGTACACCCTTGTACACATTTGTACAACCTTGTACAAACTTGTACACACTTGAACAAACTTGTACACACTTGTACAACCTTGTACACACTTGTACAACCTTGTACACACTTGTACAACCTTGTACACGCTTGTACAACCTTGTACACACTTGTACAACCTTTTACACAATTGTAAAACCTTGTACACACTTGTACATTCTTGTACAAACTTGTACTTACTTGTACAACCTTGTACAAACTTGTACACACTTGTATAATTTTTTACATCCTTGTACACATTTGTACACCCTTGTACACACTTGTACAACCTTGTACAAACCTGTACACCCTTGTACACACTTGTACAAGCTTGTACACGATTGTACACCCTTGTACACACTTGTGCACCCTTGTATACATTTGTACAACCTTGTACAAACTTGTACACAATTGTACAAACTTGTACACACTTGTACAAACTTGTACACCCTTGTACAAACTTGTACACCCTTGTACACACTTGTACAACCTTGTACACACTTGTACAACCTTGTACACACTTGTACAACCTTGTACACAATTGTACAACCTTGTACAACCTTGTACACACTTGTACAACCTTGTACACACTTGTACAACCTTGTACACACTTGTACAACCTTGTACACACTTGTACAACCTTGTAAAAACTTGTACAACCTTGTACACACTTGTACACCCTTGTACACACTTGTACAAGCTTGTACACACTTGTACAACCTTGTACACACTTGTTCACCCTTGTACACACTTGTACAACCTTTTACAAACTTGTACACACTTGTACAAAATTGTACATTCTTGTACATACTTGTACATCCTTGTACACATTTGTACAACCTAGTACTAACCTGTACACCATTGTACACACTTGTACAAGCTTGTACACACTTGTACACCCTTGTACAAACTTGTGCACCCTTGTACACTTTTGTACACCCTTGTACACATTTGTACAACCTTGTACAAACTTAAACACACTTGTACAAACATGTACACACTTAAACAACCATGTACACACTTGTACAACCTTGTACACACTTGTACAAGCTTGTACACACTTGTACAACCTTGTACACACTTGTACAACCTTGTACACACTTGTACAACCTTGTACACAATTGTAAAACCTTGTACACATTTGTACAACCTTGTACAAACCTGTACACCCTTGTACACACTTGTACAAGCTTGTACACGATTGTACACTCTTGTACACACTTGTGCAACCCTGTACACACTTGTGCAACCTTGTACACACTTGTACAACCTTGTAAACACTTGTACAACCTTGTACACACTTGTTCAAGCTTGTACACACTTGTACAACCTTCTACAAACCTGTACACCCTTGTACACACTTGTACACCCTTGTACAAACTTGTGCACCCTTGTACACTTTTGTACACCCTTGTACACATTTGTACAACCTTGTACAAACTTTTACACACTTGTACAAACTTGTACACACTTGTTCAAGCTTGTACACACTTGTACAACCTTGTACAAACCTGTACACTATTGTACACACTTGTACAAGCTTGTACACACTTGTGCACCCTTGTACACAATTGTACACCCTTGTACACACTTGTACAACCTTTTACAAACTTGTACACACTTGTACAAACTTGTACATTCTTGTACATACTTGTACACCCTTGTAAACACTTGTACAACCTTGTACAAACCTGTACACCCTTGTACACACTTGTACAAGCTTGTACACACTTGTACAAGCTTGTACACACTTGTACACCCTTGTACAAACTTGTGCACCCTTGTACACTTTTGTACACCCTTGTATACATTTGTACAACCTTGTACAAACTTGTACACACTTGTACAAACTTGTACACCCTTGTACACACTTGTACAACCTTGTACACACTTGTACAACCTTGTACACACATGTACAACCTTGTACAAACCTGTAAACACTTGTACAAGCTTGTACACACTTGTACAAGCTTGTACACACTTGTACACCCTTGTACAAACTTGTGCACCCTTGTACACTTTTGTACACCCTTGTACACATTTGTACAACCTTGTACAAACTTGTACACACTTGAACAAACTTGTACACACTTGTACAAGCTTGTACACACTTGTACAAGCTTGTACACACTTGTACACCCTTGTACAAACTTGTGCACCCTTGTTTACTTTTGTACACCCTTGTATACATTTGTACAACCTTGTACAAACTTGTACACAATTGTACAAACTTGTACACACTTGTACAAACTTGTACACCCTTGTACACACTTGTACAACCTTGTACACACTTGTACAACCTTGTACACACTTGTACAACCTTGTACAAACCTGTACACCCTTGTACACACTTGTACAAGCTTGTACACGATTGTACACTCTTGTACACACTTGTGCAACCTTGTACACACTTGAACAACCTTGTAAACACTTGTACAACCTTGTACAAACCTGTATACCCTTGTACACACTTGTACACCCTTGTACAAACTTGTGCACCCTTGTACACTTTTGTACACCCTTGTACACATTTGTACAACCTTGTACAAACTTGTACACACTTGAACAAACTTGTACACACTTGTACAACCTTGTACACACTTGTACAACCTTGTACACACTTGTACAACCTTGTACACGCTTGTACAACCTTGTACACACTTGTACAACCTTTTACACAATTGTAAAACCTTGTACACACTTGTACATTCTTGTACAAACTTGTACTTACTTGTACAACCTTGTACAAACTTGTACACACTTGTATAATTTTTTACATCCTTGTACACATTTGTACACCCTTGTACACACTTGTACAACCTTGTACAAACCTGTACACCCTTGTACACACTTGTACAAGCTTGTACACGATTGTACACCCTTGTACACACTTGTGCACCCTTGTATACATTTGTACAACCTTGTACAAACTTGTACACAATTGTACAAACTTGTACACACTTGTACAAACTTGTACACCCTGGTACAAACTTGTACACCCTTGTACACACTTGTACAACCTTGTACACACTTGTACAACCTTGTACACACTTGTACAACCTTGTACACAATTGTACAACCTTGTACAACCTTGTACACACTTGTACAACCTTGTACACACTTGTTCAACCTTGTACACACTTGTACAACCTTGTACACACTTGTACAACCTTGTAAAAACTTGTACAACCTTGTACACAATTGTACACCCTTGTACACACTTGTACAAGCTTGTACACACTTGTACAACCTTGTACACACTTGTTCACCCTTGTACACACTTGTACAACCTTTTACAAACTTGTACACACTTGTACAAAATTGTACATTCTTGTACATACTTGTACATCCTTGTACACATTTGTACAACCTAGTACAAACCTGTACACCATTGTATACACTTGTACAAGCTTGTACACACTTGTACACCCTTGTACAAACTTGTGCACCCTTGTACACTTTTGTACACCCTTGTACACATTTGTACAACCTTGTACAAACTTAAACACACTTGTACAAACATGTACACACTTGTACAACCTTGTACACACTTGTACAAGCTTGTACACACTTGTACAACCTTGTACACACTTGTACAACCTTGTACACACTTGTACAACCTTGTACACAATTGTAAAACCTTGTACACATTTGTACAACCTTGTACAAACCTGTACACCCTTGTACACACTTGTACAAGCTTGTACACGATTGTACACTCTTGTACACACTTGTGCAACCCTGTACACACTTGTGCAACCTTGTACACACTTGTACAACCTTGTAAACACTTGTACAACCTTGTACACACTTGTTCAAGCTTGTACACACTTGTACAACCTTCTACAAACCTGTACACCCTTGTACACACTTGTACACCCTTGTACAAACTTGTGCACCCTTGTACACTTTTGTACACCCTTGTACACATTTGTACAACCTTGTACAAACTTTTACACACTTGTACAAACTTGTACACACTTGTTCAAGCTTGTACACACTTGTACAACCTTGTACAAACCTGTACACTATTGTACACACTTGTACAAGCTTGTACACACTTGTGCACCCTTGTACACAATTGTACACCCTTGTACACACTTGTACAACCTTTTACAAACTTGTACACACTTGTACAAACTTGTACATTCTTGTACATACTTGTACACCCTTGTAAACACTTGTACAACCTTGTACAAACCTGTACACCCTTGTACACACTTGTACAAGCTTGTACACACTTGTACAAGCTTGTACACACTTGTACACCCTTGTACAAACTTGTGCACCCTTGTACACTTTTTTACACCCTTGTATACATTTGTACAACCTTGTACAAACTTGTACACAATTGTACAACCTTGTACAACCTTGTACACACTTGTAAAACCTTGTACACACTTGTTCACCCTTGTACACACTTGTACAACCTTTTACTAACTTGTACACACTTGTACAAAATTGTACATTCTTGTACATACTTGTACATCCTTGTACACATTTGTACAACCTTGTACAAACCTGTACACCCTTGTACACACTTGTACAAGCTTGTACACACTTGTACACCCTTGTACAAACTTTTGCACCCTTGTACACTTTTGTACACCCTTGTACACATTTGTACAACCTTGTACAAACTTAAACACACTTGTACAAACATGTACACACTTGAACAACCATGTACACACTTGTACAACCTTGTACACACTTGTACAAGCTTGTACACACTTGTACAAACTTGTACACACTTGTACAACCTTGTACACACTTGTACAACCTTGTACACAATTGTAAAACCTTGTACACACTTGTACAAGCTTGTACACGATTGTACACTCTTGTACACACTTGTGCAACCTTGTACACACTTGTACAACCTTATAAACACTTGTACAACCTTGTACAAACCTGTACACCCTTGTACACACTTGTACACCCTTGTACAAACTTGTGCACCCTTGTACACAATTGTACAACCTTGTACACACTTGTACAACCTTGTACACACTTGTACAACCTTGTACACACTTGTACAACCTTGTACACACTTGTACAACCTTGTACACACTTGTACAACCTTGTACACACTTGTACAACCTTGTACACACTTGTACAACCTTGTACAAACCTGTACACCCTTGTACACACTTGTACAAGCTTGTACACGATTGTACACTCTTGTACACACTTGTGCAACCTTGTACACACTTGTACAACCTTGTAAACACTTGTACAACCTTGTACAAACCTGTACACCCTTGTACACACTTGTACACCCTTGTACAAACTTGTGCACCCTTGTACACTTTTGTACACCCTTGTACACATTTGTACAACCTTGTACAACCTTGTACACACTTGTACAACCTTGTACACACTTGTACAACCTTGTACACACTTGTACAACCTTGTACACAATTGTAAAACATTGTACACACTTGTACAACCTTGTACAAACTTGTACACACTTGTATAAACTTTTACATCCTTGTACACATTTGTACACCCTTGTACACACTTGTACAACCTTGTATAAACCTGTAAACCCTTGTACAAACTTGTACAAGCATGTACACGATTGTACAAGCTTGTACACGATTGTACACCCTTGTACACACTTGTGCACCCTTGTACACACTTGTACAACCGTGTACACACTTGTACAACCTTGTACACACTTGTACAACCTTGTACACACTTGTACAACCTTGTACACACTTGTACAACCTTGTACAACCTTGTACAAACTTGTACACACTTGTACAAACTTTTACATCCTTGTACACATTTGTACACCCTTGTACACACTTGTACAAACTTGTACATTCTTGTACATACTTGTACACCCTTGTACACACTTGTACAAACTTGTACATTCTTGTACATACTTGTACACCCTTGTACACACTTGTACAACCTTGTACAAACCTGTAAACCCTTGTACAAGCTTGTACACACTTGTACAAGCTTGTACACACTTGTACACCCTTGTACAAACTTGTGCACCCTTGTACACTTTTGTACACCCTTGTACACATTTGTACAACCTTGTACAAACTTGTACACACTTGAACAAACTTGTACACACTTGTACAACCTTGTACACACTTGTACAACCTTGTACACACTTGTACAACCTTGTACACGCTTGTACAACCTTGTACACACTTGTACAACCTTTTACACAATTGTAAAACCTTGTACACACTTGTACATTCTTGTACAAACTTGTACTTACTTGTACAACCTTGTACAAACTTGTACACACTTGTATAAACTTTTACATCCTTGTACACATTTGTACACCCTTGTACACACTTGTACAACCTTGTACAAACCTGTACACCCTTGTACACACTTGTACAAGCTTGTACACGATTGTACACCCTTGTACACACTTGTGCACCCTTGTATACATTTGTACAACCTTGTACAAACTTGTACACAATTGTACAAACTTGTACACACTTGTACAAACTTGTACACCCTTGTACACACTTGTACAACCTTGTACACAATTGTACAAACTTGTACACCCTTGTACACACTTGTACAACCTTGTACACACTTGTACAACCTTGTACACACTTGTACAACCTTGTACACACTTGTACAACCTTGTACACACTTGTACAACCTTGTACACAATTGTACAACCTTGTACAACCTTGTACACACTTGTACAACCTTGTACACACTTGTACAAACTTGTACACACTTGTACAACCTTGTACACACTTGTACAACCTTGTACACACTTGTACAACCTTATAAAAACTTGTACAACCTTGTACACACTTGTACACCCTTGTACACACTTGTACAAGCTTGTACACACTTGTACAACCTTGTACACACTTGTTCACCCTTGTACACACTTTTACAACCTTTTACAAACTTGTACACACTTGTACAAAATTGTACATTCTTGTACACGATTGTACACCCTTGTACACACTTGTGCACCCTTGTATACATTTGTACAACCTTGTACAAACTTGTACACAATTGTACAAACTTGTACACACTTGTACAAACTTGTACACCCTTGTACACACTTGTACAACCTTGTACACAATTGTACAAACTTGTACACCCTTGTACACACTTGTACCACCTTGTACACACTTGTACAACCTTGTACACACTTGTACAACCTTGTACACACTTGTACAACCTTGTACACACTTGTACAACCTTGTACACACTTGTACAACCTTGTACACACTTGTACAACCTTGTACACAATTGTACAACCTTGTACAACCTTGTACACACTTGTACAACCTTGTTCACACTTGTACAAACTTGTACACACTTGTACAACCTTGTACACACTTGTACAACCTTGTAAAAACTTGTACAACCTTGTACACACTTGTACACCCTTGTACACACTTGTACAAGCTTGTACACACTTGTACAACCTTGTACACACTTGTTCACCCTTGTACACACTTTTACAACCTTTTACAAACTTGTACACACTTGTACAAAATTGTACATTCTTGTACATACTTGTACATCCTTGTACACATTTGTACAACCTAGTACAAACCTGTACACCATTGTACACACTTGTACAAGCTTGTACACACTTGTACACCCTTGTACAAACTTGTGCACCCTTGTACACTTTTGTACACCCTTGTACACATTTGTACAACCTTGTACAAACTTAAACACACTTGTACAAACATGTACACACTTGAACAACCATGTACACACTTGTACAACCTTGTACACACTTGTACAAGCTTGTACACACTTGTACAACCTTGTACACACTTGTACAACCTTGTACACACTTGTGCAACCTTGTACACACCTGTACACCCTTGTACACACTTGTGCACCCTTGTACACACTTGTACAACCTTGTACACACTTGTACAACCTTGTACACACTTGTACAACCTTGTACACACTTGTACAACCTTGTACACACTTGTACAACCTTGTACACAATTGTAAAACCTTGTACACAATTGTAAAACCTTGTACACACTTGTACAACCTTGTACAAACCTGTACACCCTTGTACACACTTGTACAAGCTTGTACACGATTGTACACTCTTGTACACACTTGTGCAACCTTGTACACACTTGTACAACCTTGTAAACACTTGTACAACCTTGTACAAACCTGTACACCCTTGTACACACTTGTACACCCTTGTACAAACTTGTGCACCCTTGTACACTTTTGTACACCCTTGTACACATTTGTACAACCTTGTACAACCTTGTACACACTTGTACAACCTTGTACACACTTGTACAACCTTGTACACACTTGTACAACCTTGTACACACTTGTACAACCTTGTACACAATTGTAAAACATTGTACACACTTGTACAACCTTGTACAAACTTGTACACACTTGTATAAACTTTTACATCCTTGTACACATTTGTACACCCTTGTACACACTTGTACAACCTTGTATAAACCTGTAAACCCTTGTACAAACTTGTACAAGCATGTACACGATTGTACAAGCTTGTACACGATTGTACACCCTTGTACACACTTGTGCACCCTTGTACACACTTGTACAACCTTGTACACACTTGTACAACCTTGTACACACTTGTACAACCTTGTACACACTTGTACAACCTTGTACACACTTGTACAACCTTGTACAACCTTGTACAAACTTGTACACACTTGTACAAACTTTTACATCCTTGTACACATTTGTACACCCTTGTACACACTTGTACAAACTTGTACATTCTTGTACATACTTGTACACCCTTGTACACACTTGTACAAACTTGTACATTCTTGTACATACTTGTACACCCTTGTACACACTTGTACAACCTTGTACAAACCTGTAAACACTTGTACAAACTTGTACACACTTGTACAAGCTTGTACACACTTGTACACCCTTGTACAAACTTGTGCACCCTTGTACACTTTTGTACACCCTTGTACACATTTGTACAACCTTGTACAAACTTGTACACACTTGAACAAACTTGTACACACTTGTACAAGCTTGTACACACTTGTACAAGCTTGTACACACTTGTACACCCTTGTACAAACTTGTGCACCCTTGTTTACTTTTGTACACCCTTGTATACATTTGTACAACCTTGTACAAACTTGTACACAATTGTACAAACTTGTACACACTTGTACAAACTTGTACACCCTTGTACACACTTGTACAACCTTGTACACACTTGTACAACCTTGTACACACTTGTACAACCTTGTACAAACCTGTACACCCTTGTACACACTTGTACAAGCTTGTACACGATTGTACACTCTTGTACACACTTGTGCAACCTTGTACACACTTGAACAACCTTGTAAACACTTGTACAACCTTGTACAAACCTGTACACCCTTGTACACACTTGTACACCCTTGTACAAACTTGTGCACCCTTGTACACTTTTGTACACCCTTGTACACATTTGTACAACCTTGTACAAACTTGTACACACTTGAACAAACTTGTACACACTTGTACAACCTTGTACACACTTGTACAACCTTGTACACACTTGTACAACCTTGTACACGCTTGTACAACCTTGTACACACTTGTACAACCTTTTACACAATTGTAAAACCTTGTACACACTTGTACATTCTTGTACAAACTTGTACTTACTTGTACAACCTTGTACAAACTTGTACACACTTGTATAATTTTTTACATCCTTGTACACATTTGTACACCCTTGTACACACTTGTACAACCTTGTACAAACCTGTACACCCTTGTACACACTTTTACAAGCTTGTACACGATTGTACACCCTTGTACACACTTGTGCACCCTTGTATACATTTGTACAACCTTGTACAAACTTGTACACAATTGTACAAACTTGTACACACTTGTACAAACTTGTACACCCTTGTACAAACTTGTACACCCTTGTACACACTTGTACAACCTTGTACACACTTGTACAACCTTGTACACACTTGTACAACCTTGTACACAATTGTACAACCTTGTACAACCTTGTACACACTTGTACAACCTTGTACACACTTGTACAACCTTGTACACACTTGTACAACCTTGTACACACTTGTACAACCTTGTAAAAACTTGTACAACCTTGTACACACTTGTACACCCTTGTACACACTTGTACAAGCTTGTACACACTTGTACAACCTTGTACACACTTGTTCACCCTTGTACACACTTGTACAACCTTTTACAAACTTGTACACACTTGTACAAAGTTGTACATTCTTGTACATACTTGTACATCCTTGTACACATTTGTACAACCTAGTACAAACCTGTACACCATTGTACACACTTGTACAAGCTTGTACACACTTGTACACCCTTGTACAAACTTGTGCACCCTTGTACACTTTTGTACACCCTTGTACACATTTGTACAACCTTGTACAAACTTAAACACACTTGTACAAACATGTACACACTTGAACAACCATGTACACACTTGTACAACCTTGTACACACTTGTACAAGCTTGTACACACTTGTACAACCTTGTACACACTTGTACAACCTTGTAAAAACTTGTACAACCTTGTACACACTTGTACACCCTTGTACACACTTGTACAAGCTTGTACACACTTGTACAACCTTGTACACACTTGTTCACCCTTGTACACACTTGTACAACCTTTTACAAACCTGTACACCCTTGTACACACTTGTACAAGCTTGTACACGATTGTACACTCTTGTACACACTTGTGCAACCCTGTACACACTTGTGCAACCTTGTACACACTTGTACAACCTTGTAAACACTTGTACAACCTTGTACACACTTGTTCAAGCTTGTACACACTTGTACAACCTTGTACAAACCTGTACACCCTTGTACACACTTGTACAACCTTGTACAAACTTGTGCACCCTTGTACACTTTTGTACACCCTTGTACACAATTTGTACAACCTTGTACAAACTTTTACACACTTGTACAAACTTGTACACACTTGTTCAAGCTTGTACACACTTGTACAACCTTGTACAAACCTGTACACTATTGTACACACTTGTACAAGCTTGTACACACTTGTGCACCCTTGTACACAATTGTACACCCTTGTACACACTTGTACAACCTTTTACAAACTTGTACACACTTGTACAAACTTGTACATTCTTGTACATACTTGTACACCCTTGTAAACACTTGTACAACCTTGTACAAACCTGTACACCCTTGTACACACTTGTACAAGCTTGTACACACTTGTACAAGCTTGTACACACTTGTACACCCTTGTACAAACTTGTGCACCCTTGTACACTTTTGTACACCCTTGTATACATTTGTACAACCTTGTACAAACTTGTACACACTTGTACAAACTTGTACACCCTTGTACACACTTGTACAACCTTGTACACACTTGTACAACCTTGTACACACATGTACAACCTTGTACAAACCTGTAAACACTTGTACAAGCTTGTACACACTTGTACAAGCTTGTACACACTTGTACACCCTTGTACAAACTTGTGCACCCTTGTACACTTTTGTACACCCTTGTACACATTTGTACAACCTTGTACAAACTTGTACACACTTGAACAAACTTGTACACACTTGTACAAGCTTGTACACACTTGTACAAGCTTGTACACACTTGTACACCCTTGTACAAACTTGTGCACCCTTGTTTACTTTTGTACACCCTTGTATACATTTGTACAACCTTGTACAAACTTGTACACAATTGTACAAACTTGTACACACTTGTACAAACTTGTACACCCTTGTACACACTTGTACAACCTTGTACACACTTGTACAACCTTGTACACACTTGTACAACCTTGTACAAACCTGTACACCCTTGTACACACTTGTACAAGCTTGTACACGATTGTACACTCTTGTACACACTTGTGCAACCTTGTACACACTTGAACAACCTTGTAAACACTTGTACAACCTTGTACAAACCTGTACACCCTTGTACACACTTGTACACCCTTGTACAAACTTGTGCACCCTTGTACACTTTTGTACACCCTTGTACACATTTGTACAACCTTGTACAAACTTGTACACACTTGAACAAACTTGTACACACTTGTACAACCTTGTACACACTTGTACAACCTTGTACACACTTGTACAACCTTGTACACGCTTGTACAACCTTGTACACACTTGTACAACCTTTTACACAATTGTAAAACCTTGTACACACTTGTACATTCTTGTACAAACTTGTACTTACTTGTACAACCTTGTACAAACTTGTACACACTTGTATAATTTTTTACATCCTTGTACACATTTGTACACCCTTGTACACACTTGTACAACCTTGTACAAACCTGTACACCCTTGTACACACTTGTACAAGCTTGTACACGATTGTACACCCTTGTACACACTTGTGCACCCTTGTATACATTTGTACAACCTTGTACAAACTTGTACACAATTGTACAAACTTGTACACACTTGTACAAACTTGTACACCCTTGTACAAACTTGTACACCCTTGTACACACTTGTACAACCTTGTACACACTTGTACAACCTTGTACACACTTGTACAACCTTGTACACAATTGTACAACCTTGTACAACCTTGTACACACTTGTACAACCTTGTACACACTTGTACAATCTTGTACACACTTGTACAACCTTGTACACACTTGTACAACCTTGTAAAAACTTGTACAACTTTGTACACACTTGTACACCCTTGTACACACTTGTACAAGCTTGTACACACTTGTACAACCTTGTACACACTTGTTCACCCTTGTACACACTTGTACAACCTTTTACAAACTTGTACACACTTGTACAAAATTGTACATTCTTGTACATACTTGTACATCCTTGTACACATTTGTACAACCTAGTACAAACCTGTACACCATTGTACACACTTGTACAAGCTTGTACACACTTGTACACCCTTGTACAAACTTGTGCACCCTTGTACACTTTTGTACACCCTTGTACACATTTGTACAACCTTGTACAAACTTAAACACACTTGTACAAACATGTACACACTTGAACAACCATGTACACACTTGTACAACCTTGTACACACTTGTACAAGCTTGTACACACTTGTACAACCTTGTACACACTTGTACAACCTTCTACACACTTGTACAACCTTGTACACATTTGTACAACCTTGTACAAACCTGTACACCCTTGTACACACTTGTACAAGCTTGTACACGATTGTACACTCTTGTACACACTTGTGCAACCCTGTACACACTTGTGCAACCTTGTACACACTTGTACAACCTTGTAAACACTTGTACAACCTTGTACACACTTGTTCAAGCTTGTACACACTTGTACAACCTTGTACAAACCTGTACACCCTTGTACACACTTGTACACCCTTGTACAAACTTGTGCACCCTTGTACACTTTTGTACACCCTTGTACACATTTGTACAACCTTGTACAAACTTTTACACACTTGTACAAACTTGTACACACTTGTTCAAGCTTGTACACACTTGTACAACCTTGTACAAACCTGTACACTATTGTACACACTTGTACAAGCTTGTACACACTTGTGCACCCTTGTACACAATTGTACACCCTTGTACACACTTGTACAACCTTTTACGAACTTGTACACACTTGTACAAACTTGTACATTCTTGTACATACTTGTACACCCTTGTAAACACTTGTACAACCTTGTACAAACCTGTACACCCTTGTACACACTTGTACAAGCTTGTACACACTTGTACAAGCTTGTACACACTTGTACACCCTTGTACAAACTTGTGCACCCTTGTACACTTTTGTATACATTTGTACAACCTTGTACAAACTTGTACACACTTGTACAAACTTGTACACCCTTGTACACACTTGTACAACCTTGTACACACTTGTACAACCTTGTACACACATGTACAACCTTGTACACAATTGTACAACCTTGTACAACCTTGTACACACTTGTACAACCTTGTACACACTTGTTCACCCTTGTACACACTTGTACAACCTTTTACTAACTTGTACACACTTGTACAAAATTGTACATTCTTGTACATACTTGTACATCCTTGTACACATTTGTACAACCTTGTACAAACCTGTACACCCTTGTACACACTTGTACAAGCTTGTACACACTTGTACACCCTTGTACAAACTTTTGCACCCTTGTACACTTTTGTACACCCTTGTACACATTTGTACAACCTTGTACAAACTTAAACACACTTGTACAAACATGTACACACTTGAACAACCATGTACACACTTGTACAACCTTGTACACACTTGTACAAGCTTGTACACACTTGTACAAACTTGTACACACTTGTACAACCTTGTACACACTTGTACAACCTTGTACACAATTGTAAAACCTTGTACACACTTGTACAAGCTTGTACACGATTGTACACTCTTGTACACACTTGTGCAACCTTGTACACACTTGTACAACCTTGTAAACACTTGTACAACCTTGTACAAACCTGTACACCCTTGTACACACTTGTACACCCTTGTACAAACTTGTGCACCCTTGTACACAATTGTACAACCTTGTACACACTTGTACAACCTTGTACACACTTGTACAACCTTGTACACACTTGTACAACCTTGTACACACTTGTACAACCTTGTACACAATTGTAAAACCTTGTACACACTTGTACAAACTTGTACATTCTTGTACATACTTGTACACCCTTGTAAACACTTGTTCAACCTTGTACAAACCTGTACACCCTTGTACACACTTGTACAAGCTTGTACACACTTGTACAAGCTTGTACACACTTGTACACCCTTGTACAAACTTGTGCACCCTTGTACACTTTTGTACACCCTTGTATACATTTGTACAACCTTGTACAAACTTGTACACACTTGTACAAACTTGTACACCCTTGTACACACTTGTACAACCTTGTACACACTTGTACAACCTTGTACACACTTGTACAACCTTGTACACACTTGTACAACCTTGTACACACTTGTACAACCTTGTACACAATTGTACAACCTTGTACAACCTTGTACACACTTGTACAACCTTGTACACACTTGTACAACCTTGTACACACTTGTACAACCTTGTACACACTTGTACAACCTTGTAAAAACTTGTACAACCTTGTACACACTTGTACACCCTTGTACACACTTGTACAAGCTTGTACACACTTGTACAACCTTGTACACACTTGTTCACCCTTGTACACACTTGTACAACCTTTTACAAACTTGTACACACTTGTACAAAATTGTACATTCTTGTACATACTTGTACATCCTTGTACACATTTGTACAACCTAGTACAAACCTGTACACCATTGTACACACTTGTACAAGCTTGTACACACTTGTACACCCTTGTACAAACTTGTGCACCCTTGTACACATTTGTACAACCTTGTACAAACCTGTACACCCTTGTACTCACTTGTACAAGCTTGTACACGATTGTACACTCTTGTACACACTTGTGCAACCCTGTACACACTTGTGCAACCTTGTACACACTTGTACAACCTTGTAAACACTTGTACAACCTTGTACACACTTGTTCAAGCTTGTACACACTTGTACAACCTTGTACAAACCTGTACACCCTTGTACACACTTGTACACCCTTGTACAAACTTGTGCACCCTTGTACACTTTTGTACACCCTTGTACACATTTGTACAACCTTGTACAAACTTTTACACACTTGTACAAACTTGTACACACTTGTTCAAGCTTGTACACACTTGTACAACCTTGTACAAACCTGTACACTATTGTACACACTTGTACAAGCTTGTACACACTTGTGCACCCTTGTACACAATTGTACACCCTTGTACACACTTGTACAACCTTTTACAAACTTGTACACACTTGTACAAACTTGTACATTCTTGTACATACTTGTACACCCTTGTAAACATTTGTACAACCTTGTACAAACCTGTACACCCTTGTACACACTTGTACAAGCTTGTACACACTTGTACAAGCTTGTACACACTTGTACACCCTTGTACAAACTTGTGCACCCTTGTACACTTTTGTATACATTTGTACAACCTTGTACAAACTTGTACACACTTGTACAAACTTGTACACCCTTGTACACACTTGTACAACCTTGTACACACTTGTACAACCTTGTACACACATGTACAACCTTGTACACAATTGTACAACCTTGTACAACCTTGTACACACTTGTACAACCTTGTACACACTTGTTCACCCTTGTACACACTTGTACAACCTTTTACTAACTTGTACACACTTGTACAAAATTGTACATTCTTGTACATACTTGTACATCCTTGTACACATTTGTACAACCTTGTACAAACCTGTACACCCTTGTACACACTTGTACAAGCTTGTACACACTTGTACACCCTTGTACAAACTTTTGCACCCTTGTACACTTTTGTACACCCTTGTACACATTTGTACAACCTTGTACAAACTTAAACACACTTGTACAAACATGTACACACTTGAACAACCATATACACACTTGTACAACCTTGTACACACTTGTACAAGCTTGTACACACTTGTACAAACTTGTACACACTTGTACAACCTTGTACACACTTGTACAACCTTGTACACAATTGTAAAACCTTGTACACACTTGTACAAGCTTGTACACGATTGTACACTCTTGTACACACTTGTGCAACCTTGTACACACTTGTACAACCTTGTAAACACTTGTACAACCTTGTACAAACCTGTACACCCTTGTACACACTTGTACACCCTTGTACAAACTTGTGCACCCTTGTACACAATTGTACAACCTTGTACACACTTGTACAACCTTGTACACACTTGTACAACCTTGTACACACTTGTACAACCTTGTACACACTTGTACAACCTTGTACACAATTGTAAAACCTTGTACACACTTGTACAAACTTGTACATTCTTGTACAAGCTTGTACACGATTGTACACTCTTGTACACACTTGTGCAACCCTGTACACACTTGTGCAACCTTGTACACACTTGTACAACCTTGTAAACACTTGTACAACCTTGTACACACTTGTTCAAGCTTGTACACACTTGTACAACCTTCTACAAACCTGTACACCCTTGTACACACTTGTACACCCTTGTACAAACTTGTGCACCCTTGTACACTTTTGTACACCCTTGTACACATTTGTACAACCTTGTACAAACTTTTACACACTTGTACAAACTTGTACACACTTGTTCAAGCTTGTACACACTTGTACAACCTTGTACAAACCTGTACACTATTGTACATACTTGTACAAGCTTGTACACACTTGTGCACCCTTGTACACAATTGTACACCCTTGTACACACTTGTACAACCTTTTACAAACTTGTACACACTTGTACAAACTTGTACATTCTTGTACATACTTGTACACCCTTGTAAACACTTGTACAACCTTGTACAAACCTGTACACCCTTGTACACACTTGTACAAGCTTGTACACACTTGTACAAGCTTGTACACACTTGTACACCCTTGTACAAACTTGTGCACCCTTGTACACTTTTGTACACCCTTGTATACATTTGTACAACCTTGTACAAACTTGTACACACTTGTACAAACTTGTACACCCTTGTACACACTTGTACAACCTTGTACACACTTGTACAACCTTGTACACACATGTACAACCTTGTACAAACCTGTAAACACTTGTACAAGCTTGTACACACTTGTACAAGCTTGTACACACTTGTACACCCTTGTACAAACTTGTGCACCCTTGTACACTTTTGTACACCCTTGTACACATTTGTACAACCTTGTACAAACTTGTACACACTTGAACAAACTTGTACACACTTGTACAAGCTTGTACACACTTGTACAAGCTTGTACACACTTGTACACCCTTGTACAAACTTGTGCACCCTTGTTTACTTTTGTACACCCTTGTATACATTTGTACAACCTTGTACAAACTTGTACACAATTGTACAAACTTGTACACACTTGTACAAACTTGTACACCCTTGTACACACTTGTACAACCTTGTACACACTTGTACAACCTTGTACACACTTGTACAACCTTGTACAAACCTGTACACCCTTGTACACACTTGTACAAGCTTGTACACGATTGTACACTCTTGTACACACTTGTGCAACCTTGTACACACTTGAACAACCTTGTAAACACTTGTACAACCTTGTACAAACCTGTACACCCTTGTACACACTTGTACACCCTTGTACAAACTTGTGCACCCTTGTACACTTTTGTACACCCTTGTACACATTTGTACAACCTTGTACAAACTTGTACACACTTGAACAAACTTGTACACACTTGTACAACCTTGTACACACTTGTACAACCTTGTACACACTTGTACAACCTTGTACACGCTTGTACAACCTTGTACACACTTGTACAACCTTTTACACAATTGTAAAACCTTGTACACACTTGTACATTCTTGTACAAACTTGTACTTACTTGTACAACCTTGTACAAACTTGTACACACTTGTATAATTTTTTACATCCTTGTTTACATTTGTACACCCTTGTACACACTTGTACAACCTTGTACAAACCTGTACACCCTTGTACACACTTGTACAAGCTTGTACACGATTGTACACCCTTGTACACACTTGTGCACCCTTGTATACATTTGTACAACCTTGTACAAACTTGTACACAATTGTACAAACTTGTACACACTTGTACAAACTTGTACACCCTTGTACAAACTTGTACACCCTTGTACACACTTGTACAACCTTGTACACACTTGTACAACCTTGTACACACTTGTACAACCTTGTACACAATTGTACAACCTTGTACAACCTTGTACACACTTGTACAACCTTGTACACACTTGTTCAACCTTGTACACACTTGTACAACCTTGTACACACTTGTACAACCTTGTACACACTTGTACAACCTTGTAAAAACTTGTACAACCTTGTACACACTTGTACACCCTTGTACACACTTGTACAAGCTTGGACACACTTGTACAACCTTGTACACATTTGTTCACCCTTGTACACACTTGTACAACCTTTTACAAACTTGTACACACTTGTACAAAATTGTACATTCTTGTACATACTTGTACATCCTTGTACACATTTGTACAACCTAGTACAAACCTGTACACCATTGTACACACTTGTACAAGCTTGTACACACTTGTACACCCTTGTACAAACTTGTGCACCCTTGTACACTTTTGTACACCCTTGTACACATTTGTACAACCTTGTACAAACTTAAACACACTTGTACAAACATGTACACACTTGAACAACCATGTACACACTTGTACAACCTTGTACACACTTGTACAAGCTTATACACACTTGTACAACCTTGTACACACTTGTACAACCTTGTACACACTTGTACAACCTTGTACACAATTGTAAAACCTTGTACACATTTGTACAACCTTGTACAAACCTGTACACCCTTGTACACACTTGTACAAGCTTGTACACGATTGTACACTCTTGTACACACTTGTGCAACCCTGTACACACTTGTGCAACCTTGTACACACTTGTACAACCTTGTAAACACTTGTACAACCTTGTACACACTTGTTCAAGCTTGTACACACTTGTACAACCTTCTACAAACCTGTACACCCTTGTACACACTTGTACACCCTTGTACAAACTTGTGCACCCTTGTACACTTTTGTACACCCTTGTACACATTTGTACAACCTTGTACAAACTTTTACACACTTGTACAAACTTGTACACACTTGTTCAAGCTTGTACACACTTGTACAACCTTGTACAAACCTGTACACTATTGTACACACTTGTACAAGCTTGTACACACTTGTGCACCCTTGTACACAATTGTACACCCTTGTACACACTTGTACAACCTTTTACAAACTTGTACACACTTGTACAAACTTGTACATTCTTGTACATACTTGTACACCCTTGTAAACACTTGTACAACCTTGTACAAACCTGTACACCCTTGTACACACTTGTACAAGCTTGTACACACTTGTACAAGCTTGTACACACTTGTACACCCTTGTACAAACTTGTGCACCCTTGTACACTTTTGTACACCCTTGTATACATTTGTACAACCTTGTACAAACTTGTACACACTTGTACAAACTTGTACACCCTTGTACACACTTGTACAACCTTGTACACACATGTACAACCTTGTACACAATTGTACAACCTTGTACAACCTTGTACACACTTGTACAACCTTGTACACACTTGTTCACCCTTGTACACACTTGTACAACCTTTTACTAACTTGTACACACTTGTACAAAATTGTACATTCTTGTACATACTTGTACATCCTTGTACACATTTGTACAACCTTGTACAAACCTGTACACCCTTGTACACACTTGTACAAGCTTGTACACACTTGTACACCCTTGTACAAACTTTTGCACCCTTGTACACTTTTGTACACCCTTGTACACATTTGTACAACCTTGTACAAACTTAAACACACTTGTACAAACATGTACACACTTGAACAACCATGTACACACTTGTACAACCTTGTACACACTTGTACAAGCTTGTACACACTTGTACAAACTTGTACACACTTGTACAACCTTGTACACACTTGTACAACCTTGTACACAATTGTAAAACCTTGTACACACTTGTACAAGCTTGTACACGATTGTACACTCTTGTACACACTTGTGCAACCTTGTACACACTTGTACAACCTTATAAACACTTGTACAACCTTGTACAAACCTGTACACCCTTGTACACACTTGTACACCCTTGTACAAACTTGTGCACCCTTGTACACAATTGTACAACCTTGTACACACTTGTACAACCTTGTACACACTTGTACAACCTTGTACACACTTGTACAACCTTGTACACACTTGTACAACCTTGTACACACTTGTACAACCTTGTACACACTTGTACAACCTTGTACACACTTGTACAACCTTGTACACACTTGTACAACCTTGTACAAACCTGTACACCCTTGTACACACTTGTACAAGCTTGTACACGATTGTACACTCTTGTACACACTTGTGCAACCTTGTACACACTTGTACAACCTTGTAAACACTTGTACAACCTTGTACAAACCTGTACACCCTTGTACACACTTGTACACCCTTGTACAAACTTGTGCACCCTTGTACACTTTTGTACACCCTTGTACACATTTGTACAACCTTGTACAACCTTGTACACACTTGTACAACCTTGTACACACTTGTACAACCTTGTACACACTTGTACAACCTTGTACACAATTGTAAAACATTGTACACACTTGTACAACCTTGTACAAACTTGTACACACTTGTATAAACTTTTACATCCTTGTACACATTTGTACACCCTTGTACACACTTGTACAACCTTGTATAAACCTGTAAACCCTTGTACAAACTTGTACAAGCATGTACACGATTGTACAAGCTTGTACACGATTGTACACCCTTGTACACACTTGTGCACCCTTGTACACACTTGTACAACCGTGTACACACTTGTACAACCTTGTACACACTTGCACAACCTTGTACACACTTGTACAACCTTGTACACACTTGTACAACCTTGTACAACCTTGTACAAACTTGTACACACTTGTACAAACTTTTACATCCTTGTACACATTTGTACACCCTTGTACACACTTGTACAAACTTGTACATTCTTGTACATACTTGTACACCCTTGTACACACTTGTACAAACTTGTACATTCTTGTACATACTTGTACACCCTTGTACACACTTGTACAACCTTGTACAAACCTGTAAACCCTTGTACAAGCTTGTACACACTTGTACAAGCTTGTACACACTTGTACACCCTTGTACAAACTTGTGCACCCTTGTACACTTTTGTACACCCTTGTACACATTTGTACAACCTTGTACAAACTTGTACACACTTGAACAAACTTGTACACACTTGTACAACCTTGTACACACTTGTACAACCTTGTACACACTTGTACAACCTTGTACACGCTTGTACAACCTTGTACACACTTGTACAACCTTTTACACAATTGTAAAACCTTGTACACACTTGTACATTCTTGTACAAACTTGTACTTACTTGTACAACCTTGTACAAACTTGTACACACTTGTATAAACTTTTACATCCTTGTACACATTTGTACACCCTTGTACACACTTGTACAACCTTGTACAAACCTGTACACCCTTGTACACACTTGTACAAGCTTGTACACGATTGTACACCCTTGTACACACTTGTGCACCCTTGTATACATTTGTACAACCTTGTACAAACTTGTACACAATTGTACAAACTTGTACACACTTGTACAAACTTGTACACCCTTGTACACACTTGTACAACCTTGTACACAATTGTACAAACTTGTACACCCTTGTACACACTTGTACAACCTTGTACACACTTGTACAACCTTGTACACACTTGTACAACCTTGTACACACTTGTACAACCTTGTACACACTTGTACAACCTTGTACACAATTGTACAACCTTGTACAACCTTGTACACACTTGTACAACCTTGTACACACTTGTACAAACTTGTACACACTTGTACAACCTTGTACACACTTGTACAACCTTGTAAAAACTTGTACAACCTTGTACACACTTGTACACCCTTGTACACACTTGTACAAGCTTGTACACACTTGTACAACCTTGTACACACTTGTTCACCCTTGTACACACTTTTACAACCTTTTACAAACTTGTACACACTTGTACAAAATTGTACATTCTTGTACACGATTGTACACCCTTGTACACACTTGTGCACCCTTGTATACATTTGTACAACCTTGTACAAACTTGTACACAATTGTACAAACTTGTACACACTTGTACAAACTTGTACACCCTTGTACACACTTGTACAACCTTGTACACAATTGTACAAACTTGTACACCCTTGTACACACTTGTACAACCTTGTACACACTTGTACAACCTTGTACACACTTGTACAACCTTGTACACACTTGTACAACCTTGTACACACTTGTACAACCTTGTACACACTTGTACAACCTTGTACACAATTGTACAACCTTGTACAACCTTGTACACACTTGTACAACCTTGTACACACTTGTACAAACTTGTACACACTTGTACAACCTTGTACACACTTGTACAACCTTGTAAAAACTTGTACAACCTTGTACACACTTGTACACCCTTGTACACACTTGTACAAGCTTGTACACACTTGTACAACCTTGTACACACTTGTTCACCCTTGTACACACTTTTACAACCTTTTACAAACTTGTACACACTTGTACAAAATTGTACATTCTTGTACATACTTGTACATCCTTGTACACATTTGTACAACCTAGTACAAACCTGTACACCATTGTACACACTTGTACAAGCTTGTACACACTTGTACACCCTTGTACAAACTTGTGCACCCTTGTACACTTTTGTACACCCTTGTACACATTTGTACAACCTTGTACAAACTTAAACACACTTGTACAAACATGTACACACTTGAACAACCATGTACACACTTGTACAACCTTGTACACACTTGTACAAGCTTGTACACACTTGTACAACCTTGTACACACTTGTACAACCTTGTACACACTTGTGCAACCTTGTACACACCTGTACACCCTTGTACACACTTGTGCACCCTTGTACACACTTGTACAACCTTGTACACACTTGTACAACCTTGTACACACTTGTACACCCTTGTACACACTTGTTCAAGCTTGTACACACTTGTACAACCTTGTACAAACCTGTACACCCTTGTACACACTTGTACAAGCTTGTACACGATTGTACACTCTTGTACACACTTGTGCAACCCTGTACACACTTGTGCAACCTTGTACACACTTGTACAACCTTGTAAACACTTGTACAACCTTGTACACACTTGTTCAAGCTTGTACACACTTGTACAACCTTGTACAAACCTGTACACCCTTGTACACACTTGTACACACTTGTACAAACTTGTACATTCTTGTACATACTTGTACACCCTTGTACACACTTGTACAACCTTGTACAAACCTGTAAACCCTTGTACAAGCTTGTACACACTTGTACAAGCTTGTACACACTTGTACACCCTTGTACAAACTTGTGCACCCTTGTACACTTTTGTACACCCTTGTACACATTTGTACAACCTTGTACAAACTTTTACACACTTGTACAAACTTGTACACACTTGTACAACCTTGTACACACTTGTACAACCTTGTACACACTTGTACAACCTTGTACACACTTGTACAACCTTGTACACAATTGTAAAACATTGTACACACTTGTACAACCTTGTACACAATTGTAAAACATTGTACACACTTGTACAACCTTGTACAAACTTGTACACACTTGTATAAACTTTTACATCCTTGTACACATTTGTACACCCTTGTACACACTTGTACAACCTTGTACAAACCTGTAAACCCTTGTACACACTTGTACAAGCTTGTACACGATTGTACAAGCTTGTACACGATTGTACACCCTTGTACACACTTGTGAACCCTTGTACACACTTGTACAACCTTGTACACACTTGTACAACCTTGTACACACTTGTACAACCTTGTACACACTTGTACAACCTTGTACACACTTGTACAACCTTGTACAACCTTGTACAAACTTGTACACACTTGTACAAACTTTTACATCCTTGTACACATTTGTACACCCTTGTACACACTTGTACAAACTTGTACATTCTTGTACATACTTGTACACCCTTGTACACACTTGTACAAACTTGTACATTCTTGTACATACTTGTACACCCTTGTACACACTTGTACAAACTTGTACATTCTTGTACATACTTGTACACCCTTGTACACACTTGTACAACCTTGTACAAACCTGTAAACCCTTGTACAAGCTTGTACACACTTGTACAAGCTTGTACACACTTGTACAAGCTTGTACACACTTGTACACCCTTGTACAAACTTGTGCACCCTTGTACACTTTTGTACACCCTTGTACACATTTGTACAACCTTGTACAAACTTGTACACACTTGAACAAACTTGTACACACTTGTACAACCTTGTACACACTTGTACAACCTTGTAGACACTTGTACAACCTTGTACACACTTGTACAACCTTGTACACACTTGTACAAGCTTGTACACACTTGTACAACCTTGTACACACTTGTACAACCTTTTACACAATTGTAAAACCTTGTACACACTTGTACATTCTTGTACAAACTTGTACTTACTTGTACAACCTTGTACAAACTTGCACACACTTGTACAAACTTTTACATCCTTGTACACATTTGTACACCCTTGTACACACTTGTACAACCTTGTACAAACTTGTACACCCTTGTACACACTTGTACAAGCTTGTACACGATTGTACACCCTTGTACACACTTGTGCACCCTTGTACACACTTGTACACCCTTGTACACACTTGTACAACCTTTTACAAACTTGCACACACTTGTACAAACTTGTACATTCTTGTACATACTTGTACACCCTTGTAAACACTTGTACAACCTTGTACAAACTTGTACACACTTGTACACACTTGTACAAGCTTGTACACACTTGTACAAGCTTGTACACACTTGTACAAGCTTGTACACACTTGTACACCCTTGTAAAAACTTGTGCACCCTTGTACACACTTGTACAACCTTGTACACAATTGTACAACCTTGTTCAACCATGTACACACTTGTACAACTTTGTACACACTTGTACAACCTTGTACACACTTGTACACCTTTGTACACACTTGTACAACCTTGTACACTATGATACAACCTTGTACACACTTGTACAACCTTGTACACACTTGTACAACCTTTTACAAACTTGTACACACTTGTACAAACTTGTACATTCTTTTGTACACCCTTGTAAACACTTGTACAACCTTGTACAAACCTGTACACCCTTGTACACACTTGTACAAGCTTGTACACACTTGTACAAGCTTGTACACACTTGTACACCCTTGTACAAACTTGTGCACCCTTGTACACTTTTGTACACCCTTGTTTACATTTGTACAACATTGTACAAACTTGTACACACTTGTACAAACTTGTACACACTTGTACAAACTTGTACACCCTTGTACACACTTGTACAACTTTGTACACACTTGTACAACCTTGTACACAATTGTTCAACTTTGTACAACCATGTACACATTTGTGCACCCTTGTACACACTTGTACAACCTTGTACACACTTGTACAACCTCGTACAAACTTGTACAACCTTGTACACACTTGTACAACCTTGTACACACTTGTACAACCTTGTACACACTTGTACAACCTTGTACACACTTGTACAACCTTGTACACACTTGTACAACCTTGTACACACTTGTACAAGCTTGTACACACTTGTACAACCTTGTACACACTTGTACAACCTTTTACACAATTGTAAAACCTTGTACACACTTGTACATTCTTGTACAAACTTGTACTTACTTGTACAACCTTGTACAAACTTGTACACACTTGTACAAACTTTTACATCCTTGTACACATTTGTACACCCTTGTACACACTTGTACAACCTTGTACAAACTTGTACACCCTTGTACACGATTGTACAAGCTTGTACAAGATTGTACACCCTTGTACACACTTGTGCACCCTTGTACACACTTGTACACCCTTGTACACACTTGTACAACCTTTTACAATTTTGTACACACTTGTACAAACTTGTACATTCTTGTGCATACTTGTACACCCTTGTAAACACTTGTACAAGCTTGTACACACTTGTACAAGCTTGTACACACTTGTACACCCTTGTTCAAACTTGTGCACCCTTGTACACTTTTGTACACCCTTGTATACATTTGTACAACCTTGTACACACTTGTTCACCCTTGTACACACTTTTACAACCTTTTACAAACTTGTACACACTTGTACAAAATTGTACATTCTTGTACATACTTGTACATCCTTGTACACATTTGTACAACCTAGTACAAACCTGTACACCATTGTACACACTTGTACAAGCTTGTACACACTTGTACACCCTTGTACAAACTTCTGCACCCTTGTACACTTTTGTACACCCTTGTACACATTTGTACAAGCTTGTACACACTTGTACAACCTTGTACACACTTGTACAACCTTGTACACACTTGTACAACCTTGTACACAATTGTAAAACCTTGTACACACTTGTACAACCTTGTACAAACCTGTACACCCTTGTACACACTTGTACAAGCTTGTACACGATTGTACACTCTTGTACACACTTGTGCAACCCTGTACACACTTGTGCAACCTTGTACACACTTGTACAACCTTGTAAACACTTGTACAACCTTGTACACACTTGTTCAAGCTTGTACACACTTGTACAACATTGTACAAACCTGTACACCCTTGTACACACTTGTACACCCTTGTACAAACTTGTGCACCCTTGTACACTTTTGTACACCCTTGTACACATTTGTACAACCTTGTACAAACTTTTACACACTTGTACAAACTTGTACACACTTGTACAACCTTGTACACACTTGTACAACCTTGTACACACTTGTACAACCTTGTACACACTTGTACAACCTTGTACACAATTGTAAAACATTGTACACACTTGTACAACCTTGTACACAATTGTAAAACATTGTACACACTTGTACAACCTTGTACAAACTTGTACACACTTGTATAAACTTTTACATCCTTGTACACATTTGTACACCCTTGTACACACTTGTACAACCTTGTACAAACCTGTAAACCCTTGTACACACTTGTACAAGCTTGTACACGATTGTACAAGCTTGTACACGATTGTACACCCTTGTACACACTTGTGAACCCTTGTACACACTTGTACAACCTTGTACACACATGTACAACCTTGTACACACTTGTACAACCTTGTACACACTTGTACAACCTTGTACACACTTGTACAACCTTGTACAACCTTGTACAAACTTGTACACACTTGTACAAACTTTTACATCCTTGTACACATTTGTACACCCTTGTACACACTTGTACAAACTTGTACATTCTTGTACATACTTGTACACCCTTGTACACACTTGTACAAACTTGTACATTCTTGTACATACTTGTACACCCTTGTACAGACTTGTACAACCTTGTACAAACCTGTAAACCCTTGTACAAGCTTGTACACACTTGTACAAGCTTGTACACACTTGTACACCCTTGTACAAACTTGTGCACCCTTGTACACTTTTGTACACCCTTGTACACATTTGTACAACCTTGTACAAACTTGTACACACTTGAACAAACTTGTACACACTTGTACAACCTTGTACACACTTGTACAACCTTGTAGACACTTGTACAACCTTGTACACACTTGTACAACCTTGTACACACTTGTACAAGCTTGTACACACTTGTACAACCTTGTACACACTTGTACAACCTTTTACACAATTGTAAAACCTTGTACACACTTGTACATTCATGTACAAAGTTGTACTTACTTGTACAACCTTGTACAAACTTGTACACACTTGTACAAACTTTTACATCCTTGTACACATTTGTACACCCTTGTACACACTTGTACAACCTTGTACAAACCTGTACACCCTTGTACACACTTGTACAAGCTTGTACACGATTGAACACCCTTGTACACACTTGTGCACCCTTGTACACACTTGTACACCCTTGTACACACTTGTACAACCTTTTACAAACTTGTACACACTTGTACAAACTTGTACATTCTTTTGTACACCCTTGTAAACACTTGTACAACCTTGTACAAACCTGTACACCCTTGTACACACTTGTACAAGCTTGTACACACTTGTACAAGCTTGTACACACTTGTACACCCTTGTACAAACTTGTGCACCCTTGTACACTTTTGTACACCCTTGTTTACATTTGTACAACCTTGTACAAACTTGTACACACTTGTACAAACTTGTACACACTTGTACAAACTTGTACACTCGTGTACACACTTGTACAACTTTGTACACACTTGTACAACCTTGTACACAATTGTTCAACCTTGTACAACCATGTACACACTTGTGCACCCTTGTACACACTTGTACAACCTTGTACACACTTGCACAACCTTGTACAAACTTGTACAACCTTGTACACACTTGTACAACCTTGTACACACTTGTACAACCTTGTACACACTTGTACAACCTTGTACACACTTGTACAACCTTGTACACACTTGTACAACCTTGTACACACTTGTACAACCTTGTACACACTTGTACAACCTTGTACACACTTGTACAAGCTTGTACACACTTGTACAACCTTGTACACACTTGTACAACCTTTTACACAATTGTAAAACCTTGTACACACTTGTACATTCTTGTACAAACTTGTACTTACTTGTACAACCTTGTACAAACTTGTACACACTTGTACAAACTTTTACAACCTTGTACACATTTGTACACCCTTGTACACACTTGTACAACCTTGTACAAACTTGTACACCCTTGTACACGATTGTACAAGCTTGTACAAGATTGTACACCCTTGTACACACTTGTGCACCCTTGTACACACTTGTACACCCTTGTACACACTTGTACAACCTTTTACAAACTTGTACACACTTGTACAAACTTGTACATTCTTGTGCATACTTGTACACCCTTGTAAACACTTGTACAAGCTTGTACACACTTGTACAAGCTTGTACACACTTGTACACCCTTGTTCAAACTTGTGCACCCTTGTACACTTTTGTACACCCTTGTATACATTTGTACAACCTTGTACAAACTTGTACACAATTGTACAAACTTGTACACACTTGTACAAACTTGTACACCCTTGTACACACTCGTACAACCTTGTACACACTTGTACAACCTTGTACAAACCTGTACACCCTTGTACACACTTGTACAACCTTGTACACACTTGTACAACCTTGTACACACTTGTACAACCTTGTACACACTTGTACAACCTTGTACACACTTGTACAAGCTTGTACACACTTGTACAACCTTGTACACACTTGTACAACCTTTTACACAATTGTAAAACCTTGTACACACTTGTACATTCTTGTACAAACTTGTACTTACTTGTACAACCTTGTACAAACTTGTACACACTTGTACAAACTTTTACATCCTTGTACACATTTGTACACCCTTGTACACACTTGTACAACCTTGTACAAACCTGTACACCCTTGTACACGATTGTACAAGCTTGTACAAGATTGTACACCCTTGTACACACTTGTGCACCCTTGTACACACTTGTACACCCTTGTACACACTTGTACAACCTTTTACAAACTTGTACACACTTGTACAAACTTGTACATTCTTGTGCATACTTGTACACCCTTGTAAACACTTGTACAAGCTTGTACACACTTGTACAAGCTTGTACACACTTGTACAAGCTTGTACACACTTGTACACCCTTGTTCAAACTTGTGTACCCTTGTACACACTTGTACACCCTTGTACACACTTGTACAACCTTTTACAAACTTGTACACACTTGTACAAACTTGTACATTCTTGTACATACTTGTACACCCTTGTAAACACTTGTACAACCTTGTACAAACCTGTACACCTTTGTACACACTTGTACAAGCTTGTACACACTTGTACACCCTTGTACAAACTTGTGCACCCTTGTACACTTTTGTACACCCTTGTATACATTTGTACAACCTTGTACAAACTTGTGCACACTTGTACAAACTTGTACACACTTGTACAAACTTGTACACCCTTGTACACACTTGTACAACCTTGTACACACTTGTACAACCTTGTACACAATTGTACAACCTTGTACAACCTTGTACACACTTGTACAACCTTGTACACACTTGTACAACCTTGTTCACACTTGTACAACCTTGTACACACTTGTACACACTTGTACACACTTGTACAAACTTGTACATTCTTGTACATACTTGTACTCCCTTGTAAACACTTGTACAACCTTGTACACACTTGTTCAACCTTGTACACACTTGTACAACCTTGTACACACTTGTACAACCTTGTACACACTTGTACAACCTTGTACACACTTGTACACACTTGTACACACTTGTACAAACTTGTACATTCTTGTACATACTTGTACTCCCTTGTAAACACTTGTACAACCTTGTACAAACCTGTACAACCTTGTACACACTTGTACAACCTTGTACACAATTGTAAAACATTGTACACACTTGTACAACCTTGTACAAACTTGTACACACTTGTACAAACTTTTACATCCTTGTACACATTTGTACACCCTTGTACACACTTGTACAACCTTGTACAAACCTGTAAACCCTTGTACACACTTGTACAGGCTTGTACACGATTGTACAAGCTTGTACACGATTGTACACCCTTGTACACACTTGTGCACCCTTGTACACACTTGTACAACCTTGTACACACTTGTACAACCTTGTACACACTTGTACAACCTTGTACACACTTGTACAACCTTGTACACACTTGTACAACCTTGTACACACTTGTACAACCTTGTACACACTTGTACAACCTTGTACACACTTGTACAACCTTGTACACAATTGTACACGTTTGTACAACCTTGTACAAACTTGTACACACTTGTACAACCTTGTACACACTTGTACAACCTTGTACAAACTTGTACACACTTGTACAACCTTGTACAAACTTGTGCACCCTTGTACACTTTTGTACACCCTTGTGTACATTTGTACAACCTTAAACAAACTTGTACACACTTGTACAAACTCGTACACACTTGTACAAACTTGTACACCCTTGTACACACTTGTACAACCTTGTACACACTTGTACAACCTTGTACACAATTGTAAAACCTTGTACAACCATGTACACACTTGTACAACTTTGTACACACTTGTACAACCTTGTACACACTTGTACACCTTTGTACACACTTGTACAACCTTGTACACTATGGTACAACCTTGTACACACTTGTACAACCTTGTACACACTTGTACAACCTTTTACAAACTTGTACACACTTGTACAAACTTGTACATTCTTTTGTACACCCTTGTAAACACTTGTACAACCTTGTACAAACCTGTACACCCTTGTACACACTTGTACAAGCTTGTACACACTTGTACAAGCTTGTACACACTTGTACACCCTTGTACAAACTTGTGCACCCTTGTACACTTTTGTACACCCTTGTATACATTTGTACAACCTTGTACAAACTTGTACACACTTGTACAAACTTGTACACACTTGTACAAACTTGTACACCCTTGTACACATTGTACAACCTTGTACACACTTGTACAACCTTGTACACAATTGTACAACCTTGTACAACCATGTACACACTTGTACAACCTTGTACACACTTGTACAACCTTGTACACACTTGTACACCTTTGTACACACTTATACAACCTTGTACACACTTGTACAACCTTGTACACACTTGTACTACCTTGTACACACTTGTACAACCTTGTACACACTTGTACAACCTTGTACACACTTGTACAACCTTGTAAAAACTTGTACAAGCTTGTACACGATTGTACACCCTTGTACACACTTGTGCACCCTTGTACACACTTGTACAACCTTGTACACACTTGTACAACCTTGTACACACTTGTACAACCTTGTACACACATGTACAACCTTGTACACACTTGTACAACCTTGTACACACTTGTACAACCTTGTACACACTTGTACAACCTTGTACAACCTTGTACAAGCTTGTACACACTTGTACACCCTTGTACAAACTTGTGCACCCTTGTACACTTTTGTACACCCTTGTACACATTTGTACAACCTTGTACAAACTTGTACACACTTGAACAAACTTGTACACACTTGTACAACCTTGTACACACTTGTACAACCTTGTAGACACTTGTACAACCTTGTACACACTTGTACAACCTTGTAAACACTTGTACAAGCTTGTACACACTTGTACAACCTTGTACACACTTGTACAACCTTTTACACAATTGTAAAACCTTGTACACACTTGTACATTCATGTACAAAGTTGTACTTACTTGTACAACCTTGTACAAACTTGTACACACTTGTACAAACTTTTACATCCTTGTACACATTTGTACACCCTTGTACACACTTGTACAACCTTGTACAAACCTGTACACCCTTGTACACACTTGTACAAGCTTGTACACGATTGAACACCCTTGTACACACTTGTGCACCCTTGTACACACTTGTACACCCTTGTACACACTTGTACAACCTTTTACAAACTTGTACACACTTGTACAAACTTGTACATTCTTTTGTACACCCTTGTAAACACTTGTACAACCTTGTACAAACCTGTACACCCTTGTACACACTTGTACAAGCTTGTACACACTTGTACAAGCTTGTACACACTTGTACACCCTTGTACAAACTTGTGCACCCTTGTACACTTTTGTACACCCTTGTTTACATTTGTACAACCTTGTACAAACTTGTACACACTTGTACAAACTTGTACACACTTGTACAAACTTGTACACTCGTGTACACACTTGTACAACTTTGTACACACTTGTACAACCTTGTACACAATTGTTCAACCTTGTACAACCATGTACACACTTGTGCACCCTTGTACACACTTGTACAACCTTGTACACACTTGCACAACCTTGTACAAACTTGTACAACCTTGTACACACTTGTACAACCTTGTACACACTTGTACAACCTTGTACACACTTGTACAACCTTGTACACACTTGTACAACCTTGTACACACTTGTACAACCTTGTACACACTTGTACAACCTTGTACACACTTGTACAACCTTGTACACACTTGTACAAGCTTGTACACACTTGTACAACCTTGTACACACTTGTACAACCTTTTACACAATTGTAAAACCTTGTACACACTTGTACATTCTTGTACAAACTTGTACTTACTTGTACAACCTTGTACAAACTTGTACACACTTGTACAAACTTTTACAACCTTGTACACATTTGTACACCCTTGTACACACTTGTACAACCTTGTACAAACTTGTACACCCTTGTACACGATTGTACAAGCTTGTACAAGATTGTACACCCTTGTACACACTTGTGCACCCTTGTACACACTTGTACACCCTTGTACACACTTGTACAACCTTTTACAAACTTGTACACACTTGTACAAACTTGTACATTCTTGTGCATACTTGTACACCCTTGTAAACACTTGTACAAGCTTGTACACACTTGTACAAGCTTGTACACACTTGTACACCCTTGTTCAAACTTGTGCACCCTTGTACACTTTTGTACACCCTTGTATACATTTGTACAACCTTGTACAAACTTGTACACAATTGTACAAACTTGTACACACTTGTACAAACTTGTACACCCTTGTACACACTCGTACAACCTTGTACACACTTGTACAACCTTGTACAAACCTGTACACCCTTGTACACACTTGTACAACCTTGTACACACTTGTACAACCTTGTACACACTTGTACAACCTTGTACACACTTGTACAACCTTGTACACACTTGTACAAGCTTGTACACACTTGTACAACCTTGTACACACTTGTACAACCTTTTACACAATTGTAAAACCTTGTACACACTTGTACATTCTTGTACAAACTTGTACTTACTTGTACAACCTTGTACAAACTTGTACACACTTGTACAAACTTTTACATCCTTGTACACATTTGTACACCCTTGTACACACTTGTACAACCTTGTACAAACCTGTACACCCTTGTACACGATTGTACAAGCTTGTACAAGATTGTACACCCTTGTACACACTTGTGCACCCTTGTACACACTTTACACCCTTGTACACACTTGTACAACCTTTTACAAACTTGTACACACTTGTACAAACTTGTACATTCTTGTGCATACTTGTACACCCTTGTAAACACTTGTACAAGCTTGTACACACTTGTACAAGCTTGTACACACTTGTACAAGCTTGTACACACTTGTACACCCTTGTTCAAACTTGTGTACCCTTGTACACACTTGTACACCCTTGTACACACTTGTACAACCTTTTACAAACTTGTACACACTTGTACAAACTTGTACATTCTTGTACATACTTGTACACCCTTGTAAACACTTGTACAACCTTGTACAAACCTGTACACCTTTGTACACACTTGTACAAGCTTGTACACACTTGTACACCCTTGTACAAACTTGTGCACCCTTGTACACTTTTGTACACCCTTGTATACATTTGTACAACCTTGTACAAACTTGTGCACACTTGTACAAACTTGTACACACTTGTACAAACTTGTACACCCTTGTACACACTTGTACAACCTTGTACACACTTGTACAACCTTGTACACAATTGTACAACCTTGTACAACCTTGTACACACTTGTACAACCTTGTACACACTTGTACAACCTTGTTCACACTTGTACAACCTTGTACACACTTGTACACACTTGTACACACTTGTACAAACTTGTACATTCTTGTACATACTTGTACTCCCTTGTAAACACTTGTACAACCTTGTACACACTTGTTCAACCTTGTACACACTTGTACAACCTTGTACACACTTGTACAACCTTGTACACACTTGTACAACCTTGTACACACTTGTACACACTTGTACACACTTGTACAAACTTGTACATTCTTGTACATACTTGTACTCCCTTGTAAACACTTGTACAACCTTGTACAAACCTGTACAACCTTGTACACACTTGTACAACCTTGTACACAATTGTAAAACATTGTACACACTTGTACAACCTTGTACAAACTTGTACACACTTGTACAAACTTTTACATCCTTGTACACATTTGTACACCCTTGTACACACTTGTACAACCTTGTACAAACCTGTAAACCCTTGTACACACTTGTACAGGCTTGTACACGATTGTACAAGCTTGTACACGATTGTACACCCTTGTACACACTTGTGCACCCTTGTACACACTTGTACAACCTTGTACACACTTGTACAACCTTGTACACACTTGTACAACCTTGTACACACTTGTACAACCTTGTACACACTTGTACAACCTTGTACACACTTGTACAACCTTGTACACACTTGTACAACCTTGTACACACTTGTACAACCTTGTACACAATTGTACACGTTTGTACAACCTTGTACAAACTTGTACACACTTGTACAACCTTGTACACACTTGTACAACCTTGTACAAACTTGTACACACTTGTACAACCTTGTACAAACTTGTGCACCCTTGTACACTTTTGTACACCCTTGTGTACATTTGTACAACCTTAAACAAACTTGTACACACTTGTACAAACTCGTACACACTTGTACAAACTTGTACACCCTTGTACACACTTGTACAACCTTGTACACACTTGTACAACCTTGTACACAATTGTAAAACCTTGTACAACCATGTACACACTTGTACAACTTTGTACACACTTGTACAACCTTGTACACACTTGTACACCTTTGTACACACTTGTACAACCTTGTACACTATGGTACAACCTTGTACACACTTGTACAACCTTGTACACACTTGTACAACCTTTTACAAACTTGTACACACTTGTACAAACTTGTACATTCTTTTGTACACCCTTGTAAACACTTGTACAACCTTGTACAAACCTGTACACCCTTGTACACACTTGTACAAGCTTGTACACACTTGTACAAGCTTGTACACACTTGTACACCCTTGTACAAACTTGTGCACCCTTGTACACTTTTGTACACCCTTGTATACATTTGTACAACCTTGTACAAACTTGTACACACTTGTACAAACTTGTACACACTTGTACAAACTTGTACACCCTTGTACACATTGTACAACCTTGTACACACTTGTACAACCTTGTACACAATTGTACAACCTTGTACAACCATGTACACACTTGTACAACCTTGTACACACTTGTACAACCTTGTACACACTTGTACACCTTTGTACACACTTATACAACCTTGTACACACTTGTACAACCTTGTACACACTTGTACAACCTTGTACACACTTGTACAACCTTGTACACACTTGTACAACCTTGTACACACTTGTACAACCTTGTAAAAACTTGTACAAGCTTGTACACGATTGTACACCCTTGTACACACTTGTGCACCCTTGTACACACTTGTACAACCTTGTACACACTTGTACAACCTTGTACACACTTGTACAACCATGTACACACTTGTACAACCTTGTACACACTTGTACAACCTTGTACACACTTGTACAACCTTGTACACACTTGTACAACCTTGTACACACTTGTACAACCTTGTACACACTTGTACAACCTTGTACACACTTGTACAACCTTGTACACACTTGTACAAGTTTGTACACACTTGTACAACCTTGTACACACTTGTGCACCCTTGTACAAACTTGTACTTACTTGTACAACCTTGTACAAACTTGTACACACTTGTACAAACTTTTACATCCTTGTACACATTTGTAAACCCTTGTACACACTTGTACAACCTTGTACAAACCTGTACACCCTTGAACACACTTGTACAAGCTTGTACACGATTGTACACCCTTGTACACACTTGTGCACCCTTGTACACACTTGTACACCCTTGTACACACTTGTACAACCTTTTACAAACTTGTACACACTCGTACAAACTTGTACATTCTTGTACATACTTATACACCCTTGTAAACACTTGTACAAACTTGTACAAACCTGTACACCCTTGTACACACTTGTACAAGCTTGTACACACTTGTACAAGCTTGTACACACTTGTACACCCTTGTACAAACTTGTGCACCCTTGTTTACTTTTTTACACCCTTGTATACATTTGTACAACCTTGTACAAACTTGTACACAATTGTACAAACTTGTACACACTTGTACAAACTTGTACACCCTTGTACACACTTGTACAACCTTGTACTCACTTGTACAACCTTGTACAAACCTGTACACCCTTGTACACACTTGTACAAGATTGTACACGATTGTACACCCTTGTACACACTTGTGCACCCTTGTACACACTTGTACACCCTTGTACACACTTGTACAACCTTTTACAAACTTGTACACACTTGTACAAACTTTTACATTCTTTTACATACTTGTACACCCTTGTAAACACTTGTACAACCTTGTACAAACCTGTGCACCCTTGTACACTTTTGTACACCCTTGTATACATTTGTACAACCTTGTACAAACTTGTACACACTTGTACAAACTTGTACACACTTGTACAAACTTGTACACCCTTGTACACACTTGTACAACCTTGTACACACTTGTACAACCTTGTACACAATTGTACAACCTTGTACAACCTTGTACACACTTGTTCAACCTTGTACACACTTGTACAACCTTGTACACACTTGTACACCTTTGTACACACTTGTACAACCTTGTACACACTTGTACAACCTTGTACACACTTGTACAACCTTGTACACACTTGTACAACCTTGTACACACTTGTACACACTTGTACAAACTTGTACATTCTTGTACATACTTGTACACCCTTGTAAACACTTGTACAACCTTGTACAAACCTGTACACCCTTGTACACACTTGTACAAGCTTGTACACACTTGTAAAGCTTGTACACACTTGTACACCCTTGTACAAACTTGTGCACCCTTGTACACTTTTGTACACCCTTGTATACATTTGTACAACCTTGTACAAACTTGTACACACTTGTACAAACTTGTACACACTTGTACAAACTTGTACACCCTTGTACTCACTTGTACAACCTTGTACACACTTGTACAACCTTGTACACACTTGTACAACCTTGTACACACTTGTACAACCTTGTACACAATTGTACAACCTTGTACAACCTTGTACACACTTGTACAACCTTGTACACACTTGTACAACCTTGTACACAATTGTACACCTTTGTACACACTTGTACAACCTTGTCCACACTTGTACAACCTTGTACACACTTGTACAACCTTGTACACATTTTTTCAACCTTGTACACACTTATACAACCTTGTACACACTTGTACAACCTTGTACACACTTGTACAACCTTGTACACGCTTGTACAACCTTGTACACACTTGTACAACCTTGTACACACTTGTACACCCTTGTACACACTTGTACAAGCTTGTACACACTTGCACAACCTTGTACACACTTGTACACCCTTGTACACACTTGTACAACCTTTTACAAACTTGTACACACTTGTACAAAATTGTACATTCTTGTACATACTTGTACATCCTTGTACACACTTGTACAACCTTGTACAAACCTGTACACCCTTGTACACACTTGTACAAGCTTGTACACACTTGTGCACCCTTGTACACACTTGTACACCCTTGTACACACTTGTACAACCTTTTACAAACTTGTACACACTTGTACAAACTTGTACATTCTTGTACATACTTGTACACAATTGTAAACACTTGTACAACCTTGTACAAACCTGTACACCCTTGTACACACTTGTACAAGCTTGTACACACTTGTACAAGCTTGTACACACTTGTACACCCTTGTACAAACTTGTGCACCCTTGTACACTTTTGTACACCCTTGTATACATTTGTACAACCTTGTACAAACTTGTACACAATTGTACAAACTTGTACACACTTGTACAAACTTGTACACCCTTGTACACACTTGTACAACCTTGTACACACTTGTACAACCTTGTACACACATGTACAACCTTGTACACAATTGTACAACCTTGTACAACCTTGTACACACTTGTACAACCTTGTACACACTTGTACAACCTTGTAAACACTTGTACAACCTTGTACACACTTGTACACCTTTGTACACACTTGTACAACCTTGTACACACTTGTACAACCTTGTACACACTTGTACAACCTTGTACACACTTTTTCAACCTTGTACACACTTATACAACCTTGTACACACTTGTACAACCTTGTACACACTTGTACAACCTTGTACACACTTGTACAACCTTGTACACACTTGTACAACCTTGTAAAAACTTGTACAACCTTGTACACACTTGTACACCCTTGTACACACTTGTACAAGCTTGTACACACTTGTACAACCTTGTACACACTTGTTCACCCTTGTACACACTTGTACAACCTTTTACAAACTTGTACACACTTGTACAAAATTGTACATTCTTGTACATACTTGTACATCCTTGTACACATTTGTACAACCTTGTACAAACCTGTACACCCTTGTACACACTTGTACAAGCTTGTACACACTTGTACAACCTTGTACAAACTTGTGCACCCTTGTACACTTTTGTACACCCTTGTACACATTTGTACAACCTTGTTCAAACTTAAACACACTTGTACAAACATGTACACACTTGAACAACCATGTACACACTTGTACAACCTTGTACACACTTGTACAAGCTTGTACACACTTGTACAAACTTGTACACACTTGTACAACCTTGTACACACTTGTACAACCTTGTACACAATTGTAAAACCTTGTACACACTTGTACAACCTTGTACAAACCTGTACACCCTTGTACACACTTGTACAAGCTTGTACACGATTGTACACTCTTGTACACACTTGTGCAACCTTGTACACACTTGTACAACCTTGTAAACACTTGTACAACCTTGTACAAACCTGTACACCCTTGTACACACTTGTACACCCTTGTACAAACTTGTGCACCCTTGTACACTTTTGTACACCCTTGTACACATGTGTACAACCTTGTACAAACTTGTACACACTTGTACAAACTTGTACACACTTGTACAACCTTGTACACACTTTTACAACCTTGTACACACTTGTACAACCTTGTACAACCTTGTACAAACTTGTACACACTTGTACAAACTTTTACATCCTTGTACACACTTGTACAAACTTGTACATTCTTGTACACACTTGTACACCCTTGTACAAACTTGTGCACCCTTGTACACTTTTGTACACCCTTGTATACATTTGTACAACCTTGTACAAACTTGTACACACTTGTACAAACTTGTACACACTTGTACAAACTTGTACACCCTTGTACACATTGTACAACCTTGTACACACTTGTACAACCTTGTACACAATTGTACAACCTTGTACAACCATGTACACACTTGTACAACCTTGTACACACTTGTACAACCTTGTACACACTTGTACAACCTTGTACACACTTGTACAACCTTGTACACACTTGTACAACCTTGTACACACTTGTACAACCTTGTACACACTTGTACAACCTTGTACACACTTGTACAAGTTTGTACACACTTGTACAACCTTGTACACACTTGTGCACCCTTGTACAAACTTGTACTTACTTGTACAACCTTGTACAAACTTGTACACACTTGTACAAACTTTTACATCCTTGTACACATTTGTAAACCCTTGTACACACTTGTACAACCTTGTACAAACCTGTACACCCTTGAACACACTTGTACAAGCTTGTACACGATTGTACACCCTTGTACACACTTGTGCACCCTTGTACACACTTGTACACCCTTGTACACACTTGTACAACCTTTTACAAACTTGTACACACTCGTACAAACTTGTACATTCTTGTACATACTTATACACCCTTGTAAACACTTGTACAAACTTGTACAAACCTGTACACCCTTGTACACACTTGTACAAGCTTGTACACACTTGTACAAGCTTGTACACACTTGTACACCCTTGTACAAACTTGTGCACCCTTGTTTACTTTTTTACACCCTTGTATACATTTGTACAACCTTGTACAAACTTGTACACAATTGTACAAACTTGTACACACTTGTACAAACTTGTACACCCTTGTACACACTTGTACAACCTTGTACTCACTTGTACAACCTTGTACAAACCTGTACACCCTTGTACACACTTGTACAAGATTGTACACGATTGTACACCCTTGTACACACTTGTGCACCCTTGTACACACTTGTACACCCTTGTACACACTTGTACAACCTTTTACAAACTTGTACACACTTGTACAAACTTTTACATTCTTTTACATACTTGTACACCCTTGTAAACACTTGTACAACCTTGTACAAACCTGTGCACCCTTGTACACTTTTGTACACCCTTGTATACATTTGTACAACCTTGTACAAACTTGTACACACTTGTACAAACTTGTACACACTTGTACAAACTTGTACACCCTTGTACACACTTGTACAACCTTGTACACACTTGTACAACCTTGTACACAATTGTACAACCTTGTACAACCTTGTACACACTTGTTCAACCTTGTACACACTTGTACAACCTTGTACACACTTGTACACCTTTGTACACACTTGTACAACCTTGTACACACTTGTACAACCTTGTACACACTTGTACAACCTTGTACACACTTGTACAACCTTGTACACACTTGTACACACTTGTACAAACTTGTACATTCTTGTACATACTTGTACACCCTTGTAAACACTTGTACAACCTTGTACAAACCTGTACACCCTTGTACACACTTGTACAAGCTTGTACACACTTGTAAAGCTTGTACACACTTGTACACCCTTGTACAAACTTGTGCACCCTTGTACACTTTTGTACACCCTTGTATACATTTGTACAACCTTGTACAAACTTGTACACACTTGTACAAACTTGTACACACTTGTACAAACTTGTACACCCTTGTACTCACTTGTACAACCTTGTACACACTTGTACAACCTTGTACACACTTGTACAACCTTGTACACACTTGTACAACCTTGTACACAATTGTACAACCTTGTACAACCTTGTACACACTTGTACAACCTTGTACACACTTGTACAACCTTGTACACAATTGTACACCTTTGTACACACTTGTACAACCTTGTCCACACTTGTACAACCTTGTACACACTTGTACAACCTTGTACACATTTTTTCAACCTTGTACACACTTATACAACCTTGTACACACTTGTACAACCTTGTACACACTTGTACAACCTTGTACACACTTGTACAACCTTGTACACACTTGTACAACCTTGTACACACTTGTACACCCTTGTACACACTTGTACAAGCTTGTACACACTTGCACAACCTTGTACACACTTGTACACCCTTGTACACACTTGTACAACCTTTTACAAACTTGTACACACTTGTACAAAATTGTACATTCTTGTACATACTTGTACATCCTTGTACACACTTGTACAACCTTGTACAAACCTGTACACCCTTGTACACACTTGTACAAGCTTGTACACACTTGTGCACCCTTGTACACACTTGTACACCCTTGTACACACTTGTACAACCTTTTACAAACTTGTACACACTTGTACAAACTTGTACATTCTTGTACATACTTGTACACAATTGTAAACACTTGTACAACCTTGTACAAACCTGTACACCCTTGTACACACTTGTACAAGCTTGTACACACTTGTACAAGCTTGTACACACTTGTACACCCTTGTACAAACTTGTGCACCCTTGTACACTTTTGTACACCCTTGTATACATTTGTACAACCTTGTACAAACTTGTACACAATTGTACAAACTTGTACACACTTGTACAAACTTGTACACCCTTGTACACACTTGTACAACCTTGTACACACTTGTACAACCTTGTACACACATGTACAACCTTGTACACAATTGTACAACCTTGTACAACCTTGTACACACTTGTACAACCTTGTACACACTTGTACAACCTTGTACACACTTGTACAACCTTGTACACACTTGTACACCTTTGTACACACTTGTACAACCTTGTACACACTTGTACAACCTTGTACACACTTGTACAACCTTGTACACACTTTTTCAACCTTGTACACACTTATACAACCTTGTACACACTTGTACAACCTTGTACACACTTGTACAACCTTGTACACACTTGTACAACCTTGTACACACTTGTACAACCTTGTAAAAACTTGTACAACCTTGTACACACTTGTACACCCTTGTACACACTTGTACAAGCTTGTACACACTTGTACAACCTTGTACACACTTGTTCACCCTTGTACACACTTGTACAACCTTTTACAAACTTGTACACACTTGTACAAAATTGTACATTCTTGTACATACTTGTACATCCTTGTACACATTTGTACAACCTTGTACAAACCTGTACACCCTTGTACACACTTGTACAAGCTTGTACACACTTGTACAACCTTGTACAAACTTGTGCACCCTTGTACACTTTTGTACACCCTTGTACACATTTGTACAACCTTGTTCAAACTTAAACACACTTGTACAAACATGTACACACTTGAACAACCATGTACACACTTGTACAACCTTGTACACACTTGTACAAGCTTGTACACACTTGTACAAACTTGTACACACTTGTACAACCTTGTACACACTTGTACAACCTTGTACACAATTGTAAAACCTTGTACACACTTGTACAACCTTGTACAAACCTGTACACCCTTGTACACACTTGTACAAGCTTGTACACGATTGTACACTCTTGTACACACTTGTGCAACCTTGTACACACTTGTACAACCTTGTAAACACTTGTACAACCTTGTACAAACCTGTACACCCTTGTACACACTTGTACACCCTTGTACAAACTTGTGCACCCTTGTACACTTTTGTACACCCTTGTACACATGTGTACAACCTTGTACAAACTTGTACACACTTGTACAAACTTGTACACACTTGTACAACCTTGTACACACTTTTACAACCTTGTACACACTTGTACAACCTTGTACAACCTTGTACAAACTTGTACACACTTGTACAAACTTTTACATCCTTGTACACACTTGTACAAACTTGTACATTCTTGTACACACTTGTACACCCTTGTACAAACTTGTGCACCCTTGTACACTTTTGTACACCCTTGTATACATTTGTACAACCTTGTACAAACTTGTACACACTTGTACAAACTTGTACACACTTGTACAAACTTGTACACCCTTGTACACATTGTACAACCTTGTACACACTTGTACAACCTTGTACACAATTGTACAACCTTGTACAACCATGTACACACTTGTACAACCTTGTACACACTTGTACAACCTTGTACACACTTGTACACCTTTGTACACACTTATACAACCTTGTACACACTTGTACAACCTTGTACACACTTGTACAACCTTGTACACACTTGTACAACCTTGTACACACTTGTACAACCTTGTACACACTTGTACAACCTTGTAAAAACTTGTACAAGCTTGTACACGATTGTACACCCTTGTACACACTTGTGCACCCTTGTACACACTTGTACAACCTTGTACACACTTGTACAACCTTGTACACACTTGTACAACCATGTACACACTTGTACAACCTTGTACACACTTGTACAACCTTGTACACACTTTTACAACCTTGTACACACTTGTACAACCTTGTACACACTTGTACAACCTTGTACACACTTGTACAACCTTGTACACACTTGTACAACCTTGTACACACTTGTACAAGTTTGTACACACTTGTACAACCTTGTACACACTTGTGCACCCTTGTACAAACTTGTACTTACTTGTACAACCTTGTACAAACTTGTACACACTTGTACAAACTTTTACATCCTTGTACACATTTGTAAACCCTTGTACACACTTGTACAACCTTGTACAAACCTGTACACCCTTGAACACACTTGTACAAGCTTGTACACGATTGTACACCCTTGTACACACTTGTGCACCCTTGTACACACTTGTACACCCTTGTACACACTTGTACAACCTTTTACAAACTTGTACACACTTGTACAAACTTGTACATTCTTGTACATACTTATACACCCTTGTAAACACTTGTACAAACTTGTACAAACCTGTACACCCTTGTACACACTTGTACAAGCTTGTACACACTTGTACAAGCTTGTACACACTTGTACACCCTTGTACAAACTTGTGCACCCTTGTTTACTTTTTTACACCCTTGTATACATTTGTACAACCTTGTACAAACTTGTACACAATTGTACAAACTTGTACACACTTGTACAAACTTGTACACCCTTGTACACACTTGTACAACCTTGTACTCACTTGTACAACCTTGTACAAACCTGTACACCCTTGTACACACTTGTACAAGATTGTACACGATTGTACACCCTTGTACACACTTGTGCACCCTTGTACACACTTGTACACCCTTGTACACACTTGTACAACCTTTTACAAACTTGTACACACTTGTACAAACTTTTACATTCTTTTACATACTTGTACACCCTTGTAAACACTTGTACAACCTTGTACAAACCTGTGCACCCTTGTACACTTTTGTACACCCTTGTATACATTTGTACAACCTTGTACAAACTTGTACACACTTGTACAAACTTGTACACACTTGTACAAACTTGTACACCCTTGTACACACTTGTAAAACCTTGTACACACTTGTACAACCTTGTACACAATTGTACAACCTTGTACAACCTTGTACACACTTGTTCAACCTTGTACACACTTGTACAACCTTGTACACACTTGTACACCTTTGTACACACTTGTACAACCTTGTACACACTTGTACAACCTTGTACACACTTGTACAACCTTGTACACACTTGTACAACCTTGTACACACTTGTACACACTTGTACAAACTTGTACATTCTTGTACATACTTGTACACCCTTGTAAACACTTGTACAACCTTGTACAAACCTGTACACCCTTGTACACACTTGTACAAGCTTGTACACACTTGTACAAGCTTGTACACACTTGTACACCCTTGTACAAACTTGTGCACCCTTGTACACTTTTGTACACCCTTGTATACATTTGTACAACCTTGTACAAACTTGTACACACTTGTACAAACTTGTACACACTTGTACAAACTTGTACACCCTTGTACTCACTTGTACAACCTTGTACACACTTGTACAACCTTGTACACACTTGTACAACCTTGTACACACTTGTACAACCTTGTACACAATTGTACAACCTTGTACAACCTTGTACACACTTGTACAACCTTGTACACACTTTTACAACCTTGTACACACTTGTACAACCTTGTACACAATTGTACACCTTTGTACACACTTGTACAACCTTGTCCACACTTGTACAACCTTGTACACACTTGTACAACCTTGTACACATTTTTTCAACCTTGTACACACTTATACAACCTTGTACACACTTGTACAACCTTGTACACACTTGTACAACCTTGTACACACTTGTACAACCTTGTACACACTTGTACACCCTTGTACACACTTGTACAAGCTTGTACACACTTGCACAACCTTGTACACACTTGTACACCCTTGTACACACTTGTACAACCTTTTACAAACTTGTACACACTTGTACAAAATTGTACATTCTTGTACATACTTGTACATCCTTGTACACACTTGTACAACCTTGTACAAACCTGTACACCCTTGTACACACTTGTACAAGCTTGTACACACTTGTGCACCCTTGTACACAATTGTACACCCTTGTACACACTTGTACGACCTTTTACAAACTTGTACACACTTGTACAAACTTGTACATTCTTGTACATACTTGTACACAATTGTAAACACTTGTACAACCTTGTACAAACCTGTACACCCTTGTACACACTTGTACAAGCTTGTACACACTTGTACAAGCTTGTACACACTTGTACACCCTTGTACAAACTTGTGCACCCTTGTACACTTTTGTACACCCTTGTATACATTTGTACAACCTTGTACAAACTTGTACACAATTGTACAAACTTGTACACACTTGTACAAACTTGTACACCCTTGTACACACTTGTACAACCTTGTACACACTTGTACAACCTTGTACACACTTGTACAACCTTGTACACACTTGTACAACCTTGTAAAAACTTGTACAACCTTGTACACACTTGTACACCCTTGTACACACTTGTACAAGCTTGTACACACTTGTACAACCTTGTACACACTTGTTCACCCTTGTACACACTTGTACAACCTTTTACAAACTTGTACACACTTGTACAAAATTGTACATTCTTGTACATACTTGTACATCCTTGTACACATTTGTACAACCTTGTACAAACCTGTACACCCTTGTACACACTTGTACAAGCTTGTACACACTTGTACAACCTTGTACAAACTTGTGCACCCTTGTACACTTTTGTACACCCTTGTACACATTTGTACAACCTTGTTCAAACTTAAACACACTTGTACAAACATGTACACACTTGAACAACCATGTACACACTTGTACAACCTTGTACACACTTGTACAAGCTTGTACACACTTGTACAAACTTGTACACACTTGTACAACCTTGTACACACTTGTACAACCTTGTACACAATTGTAAAACCTTGTACACACTTGTACAACCTTGTACAAACCTGTACACCCTTGTACACACTTGTACAAGCTTGTACACGGTTGTACACTCTTGTACACACTTGTGCAACCTTGTACACACTTGTACAACCTTGTAAACACTTGTACAACCTTGTACAAACCTGTACACCCTTGTACACACTTGTACACCCTTGTACAAACTTGTGCACCCTTGTACACTTTTGTACACCCTTGTACACATGTGTACAACCTTGTACAAACTTGTACACACTTGTACAAACTTGTACACACTTGTACAACCTTGTACACACTTTTACAACCTTGTACACACTTGTACAACCTTGTACAACCTTGTACAAACTTGTACACACTTGTACAAACTTTTACATCCTTGTACACACTTGTACAAACTTGTACATTCTTGTACATACTTGTACACCCTTGTACACACTTGTACAACCTTGTACAAACCTGTAAACCCTTGTACAAACTTGAAACAAGCATGTACACGATTGTACAAGCTTGTACACGATTGTACACCCTTGTACACACTTGTGCACCCTTGTACACACTTGTACAACCTTGTACACACTTGTACAACCTTGTACACACTTGTACAACCTTGTACACACTTGTACAACCTTGTACACACTTGTACAACCTTGTACACACTTGTACAACCTTGTACAACCTTGTACAAACTTGTACACACTTGTACGAACTTTTACATCCTTGTACACATTTGTACATCCTTGTACACACTTTACAAACTTGTACATTCTTGTACATACTTGTACACCCTTGTACACACTTGTACAAACTTGTACATTCTTGTACATACTTGTACACCCTTGTACACACTTGTACAACCTTGTACAAACCTGTAAACCCTAGTACAAGCTTGTACACACTTGTACAAGCTTGTACACACTTGTACACCCTTGTACAAACTTGTGCACCCTTGTACACTTTTGTACACCCTTGTACACATTTGTACAACCTTGTACGAACTTGTACACACTTGAACAAACTTGTACACACTTGTACAACCTTGTACACACTTGTACAACCTTGTACACACTTGTACAACCTTGTACACGCTTGTACAACCTTGTACACGCTTGTACAACCTTGTACACACTTGTACAACCTTTTACACAATTGTAAAACCTTGTACACACTTGTACATTCTTGTACAAACTTGTACTTACTTGTACAACCTTGTACAAACTTGTACACACTTGTACAAACTTTTACATCCTTGTACACATTTGTACACCCTTGTACACACTTGTACAACCTTGTACAAACCTGTACACCCTTGTACACACTTGTACAAGCTTGTTCACGATTGTACACCCTTGTACACACTTGTGCACCCTTGTATACATTTGTACAACCTTGTACAAACTTGTACACAATTGTACAAACTTGTACACACTTGTACAAACTTGTACACCCTTGTACACACTTGTACAACCTTGTACACACTTGTACAAACTTGTACACCCTTGTACACACTTGTACAACCTTGTTCACACTTGTACAACCTTGTACACACTTGTACAACCTTGTACACAATTGTACAACCTTGTACAACCTTGTACACACTTGTACAACCTTGTACACACTTGTACAACCTTGTACACACTTGTACAACCTTGTACACACTTGTACAACCTTGTACACACTTGTACAACCTTGTACACACTTGTACAACCTTGTAAAAACTTGTACAACCTTGTACACACTTGTACACCCTTGTACACACTTGTACAAGCTTGTACACACTTGTACAACCTTGTACACACTTGTTCACCCTTGTACACACTTGTACAACCTTTTACAAACTTGTACACACTTGTACAAAATTGTACATTCTTGTACATACTTGTACATCCTTGTACACATTTGTACAACCTAGTACAAACCTGTACATCATTGTACACACTTGTACAAGCTTGTACACACTTGTACACCCTTGTACAAACTTGTGCACCCTTGTACACTTTTGTACACCCTTGTACACATTTATACAACCTTGTACAAACTTAAACACACTTGTACAAACATGTACACACTTGAACAACCATGTACACACTTGTACAACCTTGTACACACTTGTACAAGCTTGTACACACTTGTACAACCTTGTACACACTTGTACAACCTTGTACACACTTGTACAACCTTGTACACAATTGTAAAACCTTGTACACACTTGTACAACCTTGTACAAACCTGTACACCCTTGTACACACTTGTACAAGCTTGTACACGATTGTACACTCTAGTACACACTTGTGCAACCTTGTACACACTTGTGCAACCTTGTACACACTTGTACAACCTTGTAAACACTTGTACAACCTTGTACACACTTGTTCAAGCTTGTACACACTTGTACAACCTTGTACAAACCTGTACACCCTTGTACACACTTGTACACCCTTGTACAAACTTGTGCACCCTTGTACACTTTTGTACACCCTTGTACACATTTGTACAACCTTGTACAAACTTGTACACACTTGTACAAACTTGTACACACTTGTACAACCTTGTACACACTTGTACATCCTTGTACACACTTGTACAACCTTGTACACACTTGTACAACCTTGTACACAATTGTAAAACATTGTACACACTTAAACAACCTTGTACAAACTTGTACACACTTGTATAAACTTTTACATCCTTGTACACATTTGTACACCCTTGTACACACTTGTACAACCTTGTACAAACCTGTAAACTCTTGTACACACTTGTACAAGCTTGTACACGATTGTACAAGCTTGTACACGATTGTACACCCTTGTACACACTTGTGAACCCTTGTACACACTTGTACAACCTTGTACACACTTGTACAACCTTGTACACACTTGTACAACCTTGTACACACTTGTACAACCTTGTACACACTTGTACAACCTTGTACACACTTGTACAACCTTGTACAACCTACTACAAACTTGTACACACTTGTACAAACTTTTACATCCTTGTACACATTTGTACACCCTTGTACACACTTGTACAAACTTGTACATTCTTGTACATACTTGTACACCCTTGTACACACTTGTACAAACTTGTACATTCTTGTACATACTTGTACACCCTTGTACACACTTGTACAACCTTGTACAAACCTGTAAACCCTTGTACAAGCTTGTACACACTTGTACAAACTTGTACACACTTGTACACCCTTGTACAAACTTGTGCACCCTTGTACACTTTTGTACACCCTTGTACACATTTGTACAACCTTGTACAAACTTGTACACACTTGAACAAACTTGTACACACTTGTACAACCTTGTACACACTTGTACAACCTTGTACACACTTGTACAACCTTGTACACACTTGTACAAGCTTGTACACACTTGTACAACCTTGTACACACTTGTACAACCTTGTACACACTTGTACAACCTTTTACACAATTGTAAAACCTTGTACACACTTGTACATTCTTGTACAAACTTGTACTTACTTGTACAACCTTGTACAAACTTGTACACACTTGTACAAACTTTTACATCCTTGTACACATTTGTACACCCTTGTACACACTTGTACAACCTTGTACAAACCTGTACACCCTTGTACACACTTGTACAAGCTTGTACACGATTGTACACCCTTGTACACACTTGTGCACCCTTGTACACACTTGTACACCCTTGTACACACTTGTACAACCTTTTACAAACTTGTACACACTTGTACAAACTTGAACATTCTTGTACATACTTGTACACCCTTGTAAACACTTGTACAACCTTGTACAAACTTGTACACACTTGTACATACTTGTACAAGCTTGTACACACTTGTACAAGCTTGTACACACTTGTACACCCTTGTACAAACTTGTGCACCCTTGTACACACTTGTACAACCTTGTACACAATTGTACAACCTTGTACAACCATGTACACACTTGTACAACTTTGTACACACTTGTACAACCTTGTACACACTTGTACACCTTTGTACACACTTGTACAACCTTGTACACTATGATACAACCTTGTACACACTTGTACAACCTTGTACACACTTGTACAACCTTTTACAAACTTGTACACACTTGTACAAACTTGTACATTCTTTTGTACACCCTTGTAAACACTTGTACAACCTTGTACAAACCTGTACACCCTTGTACACACTTGTACAAGCTTGTACACACTTATACAAGCTTGTACACACTTGTAGACCCTTGTACAAACTTGTGCACCCTTGTACACTTTTGTACACCCTTGTATACATTGGTACAACCTTGTACAAACTTGTACACACTTGTACAAACTTGTACACACTTGTACAAACTTGTACACTCTTGTACACACTTATACAACCTTGTACACACTTGTACAACCTTGTACACAATTGTACAACCTTGTACAACCATGTACACACTTTTACAACCTTGTACACACTTGTACAACCTTGTACACACTTGTACACCTTTGTACACACTTATACAACCTTGTACACACTTGTACAACCTTGTACACACTTGTACAACCTTGTACACGTTTGTACAACCTTGTACACACTTGTACAACCTTGTACACACTTGTACAACCTTGTACACACTTGTACAACCTTGTACACACTTGTACAACCTTGTACACACTTGTACAAACTTGTACACACTTGTACAACCTTGTACACACTTGTACAACCTTGTACACACTTGTACAACCTTGTACACACTTGTACAACCTTGTACACACTTGTACAACCTTTTACACAATTGTAAAACCTTGTACACACTTGTACATTCTTGTACAAACTTGTACTTACTTGTACAACCTTGTACACCCTTGTACACATTTGTACAACCTTGTACAAACTTGTACACACTTGTACAAACTTGTACACACTTGTACAACCTTGTACACACTTGTACATCCTTGTACACACTTGTACAACCTTGTACACACTTGTACAACCTTGTACACAATTGTAAAACATTGTACACACTTAAACAACCTTGTACAAACTTGTACACACTTGTATAAACTTTTACATCCTTGTACACATTTGTACACCCTTGTACACACTTGTACAACCTTGTACAAACCTGTAAACTCTTGTACACACTTGTACAAGCTTGTACACGATTGTACAAGCTTGTACACGATTGTACACCCTTGTACACACTTGTGAACCCTTGTACACACTTGTACAACCTTGTACACACTTGTACAACCTTGTACACACTTGTACAACCTTGTACACACTTGTACAACCTTGTACACACTTGTACAACCTTGTACACACTTGTACAACCTTGTACAACCTACTACAAACTTGTACACACTTGTACAAACTTTTACATCCTTGTACACATTTGTACACCCTTGTACACACTTGTACAAACTTGTACATTCTTGTACATACTTGTACACCCTTGTACACACTTGTACAAACTTGTACATTCTTGTACATACTTGTACACCCTTGTACACACTTGTACAACCTTGTACAAACCTGTAAACCCTTGTACAAGCTTGTACACACTTGTACAAACTTGTACACACTTGTACACCCTTGTACAAACTTGTGCACCCTTGTACACTTTTGTACACCCTTGTACACATTTGTACAACCTTGTACAAACTTGTACACACTTGAACAAACTTGTACACACTTGTACAACCTTGTACACACTTGTACAACCTTGTACACACTTGTACAACCTTGTACACACTTGTACAAGCTTGTACACACTTGTACAACCTTGTACACACTTGTACAACCTTGTACACACTTGTACAACCTTTTACACAATTGTAAAACCTTGTACACACTTGTACATTCTTGTACAAACTTGTACTTACTTGTACAACCTTGTACAAACTTGTACACACTTGTACAAACTTTTACATCCTTGTACACATTTGTACACCCTTGTACACACTTGTACAACCTTGTACAAACCTGTACACACTTGTACAAACTTGAACATTCTTGTACATACTTGTACACCCTTGTAAACACTTGTACAACCTTGTACAAACTTGTACACACTTGTACATACTTGTACAAGCTTGTACACACTTGTACAAGCTTGTACACACTTGTACACCCTTGTACAAACTTGTGCACCCTTGTACACACTTGTACAACCTTGTACACAATTGTACAACCTTGTACAACCATGTACACACTTGTACAACTTTGTACACACTTGTACAACCTTGTACACACTTGTACACCTTTGTACACACTTGTACAACCTTGTACACTATGATACAACCTTGTACACACTTGTACAACCTTGTACACACTTGTACAACCTTTTACAAACTTGTACACACTTGTACAAACTTGTACATTCTTTTGTACACCCTTGTAAACACTTGTACAACCTTGTACAAACCTGTACACCCTTGTACACACTTGTACAAGCTTGTACACACTTATACAAGCTTGTACACACTTTTAGACCCTTGTACAAACTTGTGCACCCTTGTACACTTTTGTACACCCTTGTATACATTGGTACAACCTTGTACAAACTTGTACACACTTGTACAAACTTGTACACACTTGTACAAACTTGTACACTCTTGTACACACTTATACAACCTTGTACACACTTGTACAACCTTGTACACAATTGTACAACCTTGTACAACCATGTACACACTTTTACAACCTTGTACACACTTGTACAACCTTGTACACACTTGTACACCTTTGTACACACTTATACAACCTTGTACACACTTGTACAACCTTGTACACACTTGTACAACCTTGTACACGTTTGTACAACCTTGTACACACTTGTACAACCTTGTACACACTTGTACAACCTTGTACACACTTGTACAACCTTGTACACACTTGTACAACCTTGTACACACTTGTACAACCTTGTACACACTTGTACAACCTTGTACACACTTGTACAAACTTGTACACACTTGTACAACCTTGTACACACTTGTACAACCTTGTACACACTTGTACAACCTTGTACACACTTGTACAAAATTGTACATTCTTGTACATACTTGTACATCCTTGTACACATTTGTACAACCTTGTACAAACCTGTACACCCTTGTACACACTTGTACAAGCTTGTACACACTTGTACAACCTTGTACAAACTTGTGCACCCTTGTACACTTTTGTACACCCTTGTACACATTTGTACAACCTTGTTCAAACTTAAACACACTTGTACAAACATGTACACACTTGAACAACCATGTACACACTTGTACAACCTTGTACACACTTGTACAAGCTTGTACACACTTGTACAAACTTGTACACACTTGTACAACCTTGTACACACTTGTACAACCTTGTACACAATTGTAAAACCTTGTACACACTTGTACAACCTTGTACAAACCTGTACACCCTTGTACACACTTGTACAAGCTTGTACACGGTTGTACACTCTTGTACACACTTGTGCAACCTTGTACACACTTGTACAACCTTGTAAACACTTGTACAACCTTGTACAAACCTGTACACCCTTGTACACACTTGTACACCCTTGTACAAACTTGTGCACCCTTGTACACTTTTGTACACCCTTGTACACATGTGTACAACCTTGTACAAACTTGTACACACTTGTACAAACTTGTACACACTTGTACAACCTTGTACACACTTTTACAACCTTGTACACACTTGTACAACCTTGTACAACCTTGTACAAACTTGTACACACTTGTACAAACTTTTACATCCTTGTACACACTTGTACAAACTTGTACATTCTTGTACATACTTGTACACCCTTGTACACACTTGTACAACCTTGTACAAACCTGTAAACCCTTGTACAAACTTGAAACAAGCATGTACACGATTGTACAAGCTTGTACACGATTGTACACCCTTGTACACACTTGTGCACCCTTGTACACACTTGTACAACCTTGTACACACTTGTACAACCTTGTACACACTTGTACAACCTTGTACACACTTGTACAACCTTGTACACACTTGTACAACCTTGTACACACTTGTACAACCTTGTACAACCTTGTACAAACTAGTACACACTTGTACAAACTTTTACATCCTTGTACACATTTGTACATCCTTGTACACACTTGTACAAACTTGTACATTCTTGTACATACTTGTACACCCTTGTACACACTTGTACAAACTTGTACATTCTTGTACATACTTGTACACCCTTGTACACACTTGTACAACCTTGTACAAACCTGTAAACCCTAGTACAAGCTTGTACACACTTGTACAAGCTTGTACACACTTGTACACCCTTGTACAAACTTGTGCACCCTTGTACACTTTTGTACACCCTTGTACACATTTGTACAACCTTGTACGAACTTGTACACACTTGAACAAACTTGTACACACTTGTACAACCTTGTACACACTTGTACAACCTTGTACACACTTGTACAACCTTGTACACGCTTGTACAACCTTGTACACACTTGTACAACCTTTTACACAATTGTAAAACCTTTTACACAATTGTAAAACCTTGTACACACTTGTACATTCTTGTACAAACTTGTACTTACTTGTACAACCTTGTACAAACTTGTACACACTTGTACAAACTTTTACATCCTTGTACACATTTGTACACCCTTGTACACACTTGTACAACCTTGTACAAACCTGTACACCCTTGTACACACTTGTACAAGCTTGTTCACGATTGTACACCCTTGTACACACTTGTGCACCCTTGTATACATTTGTACAACCTTGTACAAACTTGTACACAATTGTACAAACTTGTACACACTTGTACAAACTTGTACACCCTTGTACACACTTGTACAACCTTGTACACACTTGTACAAACTTGTACACCCTTGTACACACTTGTACAACCTTGTTCACACTTGTACAACCTTGTACACACTTGTACAACCTTGTACACAATTGTACAACCTTGTACAACCTTGTACACACTTGTACAACCTTGTACACACTTGTACAACCTTGTACACACTTGTACAACCTTGTACACACTTGTACAACCTTGTACACACTTGTACAACCTTGTACACACTTGTACAACCTTGTAAAAACTTGTACAACCTTGTACACACTTGTACACCCTTGTACACACTTGTACAAGCTTGTACACACTTGTACAAGCTTGTACACACTTGTACAACCTTGTACACACTTGTTCACCCTTGTACACACTTGTACAACCTTTTACAAACTTGTACACACTTGTACAAAATTGTACATTCTTGTACATACTTGTACATCCTTGTACACATTTGTACAACCTAGTACAAACCTGTACATCATTGTACACACTTGTACAAGCTTGTACACACTTGTACACCCTTGTACAAACTTGTGCACCCTTGTACACTTTTGTACACCCTTGTACACATTTATACAACCTTGTACAAACTTAAACACACTTGTACAAACATGTACACACTTGAACAACCATGTACACACTTGTACAACCTTGTACACACTTGTACAAGCTTGTACACACTTGTACAACCTTGTACACACTTGTACAACCTTGTACACACTTGTACAACCTTGTACACAATTGTAAAACCTTGTACACACTTGTACAACCTTGTACAAACCTGTACACCCTTGTACACACTTGTACAAGCTTGTACACGATTGTACACTCTAGTACACACTTGTGCAACCTTGTACACACTTGTGCAACCTTGTACACACTTGTACAACCTTGTAAACACTTGTACAACCTTGTACACACTTGTTCAAGCTTGTACACACTTGTACAACCTTGTACAAACCTGTACACCCTTGTACACACTTGTACACCCTTGTACAAACTTGTGCACCCTTGTACACTTTTGTACACCCTTGTACACATTTGTACAACCTTGTACAAACTTGTACACACTTGTACAAACTTGTACACACTTGTACAACCTTGTACACACTTGTACATCCTTGTACACACTTGTACAACCTTGTACACACTTGTACAACCTTGTACACAATTGTAAAACATTGTACACACTTAAACAACCTTGTACAAACTTGTACACACTTGTATAAACTTTTACATCCTTGTACACATTTGTACACCCTTGTACACACTTGTACAACCTTGTACAAACCTGTAAACTCTTGTACACACTTGTACAAGCTTGTACACGATTGTACAAGCTTGTACACGATTGTACACCCTTGTACACACTTGTGAACCCTTGTACACACTTGTACAACCTTGTACACACTTGTACAACCTTGTACACACTTGTACAACCTTGTACACACTTGTACAACCTTGTACACACTTGTACAACCTTGTACACACTTGTACAACCTTGTACACACTTGTACAACCTTGTACAACCTACTACAAACTTGTACACACTTGTACAAACTTTTACATCCTTGTACACATTTGTACACCCTTGTACACACTTGTACAAACTTGTACATTCTTGTACATACTTGTACACCCTTGTACACACTTGTACAAACTTGTACATTCTTGTACATACTTGTACACCCTTGTACACACTTGTACAACCTTGTACAAACCTGTAAACCCTTGTACAAGCTTGTACACACTTGTACAAACTTGTACACACTTGTACACCCTTGTACAAACTTGTGCACCCTTGTACACTTTTGTACACCCTTGTACACATTTGTACAACCTTGTACAAACTTGTACACACTTGAACAAACTTGTACACACTTGTACAACCTTGTACACACTTGTACAACCTTGTACACACTTGTACAACCTTGTACACACTTGTACAAGCTTGTACACACTTGTACAACCTTGTACACACTTGTACAACCTTGTACACACTTGTACAACCTTGTACACACTTGTACAACCTTTTACACAATTGTAAAACCTTGTACACACTTGTACATTCTTGTACAAACTTGTACTTACTTGTACAACCTTGTACAAACTTGTACACACTTGTACAAACTTTTACATCCTTGTACACATTTGTACACCCTTGTACACACTTGTACAACCTTGTACAAACCTGTACACCCTTGTACACACTTGTACAAGCTTGTACACGATTTTACACCCTTGTACACACTTGTGCACCCTTGTACACACTTGTACACCCTTGTACACACTTGTACAACCTTTTACAAACTTGTACACACTTGTACAAACTTGAACATTCTTGTACATACTTGTACACCCTTGTAAACACTTGTACAACCTTGTACAAACTTGTACACACTTGTACATACTTGTACAAGCTTGTACACACTTGTACAAGCTTGTACACACTTGTACACCCTTGTACAAACTTGTGCACCCTTGTACACACTTGTACAACCTTGTACACAATTGTACAACCTTGTACAACCATGTACACACTTGTACAACTTTGTACACACTTGTACAACTTTGTACACACTTGTACAACCTTGTACACACTTGTACACCTTTGTACACACTTGTACAACCTTGTACACTATGATACAACCTTGTACACACTTGTACAACCTTGTACACACTTGTACAACCTTTTACAAACTTGTACACACTTGTACAAACTTGTACATTCTTTTGTACACCCTTGTAAACACTTGTACAACCTTGTACAAACCTGTACACCCTTGTACACACTTGTACAAGCTTGTACACACTTATACAAGCTTGTACACACTTGTAGACCCTTGTACAAACTTGTGCACCCTTGTACACTTTTGTACACCCTTGTATACATTGGTACAACCTTGTACAAACTTGTACACACTTGTACAAACTTGTACACACTTGTACAAACTTGTACACTCTTGTACACACTTATACAACCTTGTACACACTTGTACAACCTTGTACACAATTGTACAACCTTGTACAACCATGTACACACTTTTACAACCTTGTACACACTTGTACAACCTTGTACACACTTGTACACCTTTGTACACACTTATACAACCTTGTACACACTTGTACAACCTTGTACACACTTGTACAACCTTGTACACGTTTGTACAACCTTGTACACACTTGTACAACCTTGTACACACTTGTACAACCTTGTACACACTTGTACAACCTTGTACACACTTGTACAACCTTGTACACACTTGTACAAACTTGTACACACTTGTACAACCTTGTACACACTTGTACAACCTTGTACACACTTGTACAACCTTGTACACACTTGTACAACCTTGTACACACTTGTACAACCTTTTACACAATTGTAAAACCTTGTACACACTTGTACATTCTTGTACAAACTTGTACTTACTTGTACAACCTTGTACACCCTTGTACACATTTGTACAACCTTGTACAAACTTGTACACACTTGTACAAACTTGTACACACTTGTACAACCTTGTACACACTTGTACATCCTTGTACACACTTGTACAACCTTGTACACACTTGTACAACCTTGTACACAATTGTAAAACATTGTACACACTTAAACAACCTTGTACAAACTTGTACACACTTGTATAAACTTTTACATCCTTGTACACATTTGTACACCCTTGTACACACTTGTACAACCTTGTACAAACCTGTAAACTCTTGTACACACTTGTACAAGCTTGTACACGATTGTACAAGCTTGTACACGATTGTACACCCTTGTACACACTTGTGAACCCTTGTACACACTTGTACAACCTTGTACACACTTGTACAACCTTGTACACACTTGTACAACCTTGTACACACTTGTACAACCTTGTACACACTTGTACAACCTTGTACACACTTGTACAACCTTGTACAACCTACTACAAACTTGTACACACTTGTACAAACTTTTACATCCTTGTACACATTTGTACACCCTTGTACACACTTGTACAAACTTGTACATTCTTGTACATACTTGTACACCCTTGTACACACTTGTACAAACTTGTACATTCTTGTACATACTTGTACACCCTTGTACACACTTGTACAACCTTGTACAAACCTGTAAACCCTTGTACAAGCTTGTACACACTTGTACAAACTTGTACACACTTGTACACCCTTGTACAAACTTGTGCACCCTTGTACACTTTTGTACACCCTTGTACACATTTGTACAACCTTGTACAAACTTGTACACACTTGAACAAACTTGTACACACTTGTACAACCTTGTACACACTTGTACAACCTTGTACACACTTGTACAACCTTGTACACACTTGTACAAGCTTGTACACACTTGTACAACCTTGTACACACTTGTACAACCTTGTACACACTTGTACAACCTTTTACACAATTGTAAAACCTTGTACACACTTGTACATTCTTGTACAAACTTGTACTTACTTGTACAACCTTGTACAAACTTGTACACACTTGTACAAACTTTTACATCCTTGTACACATTTGTACACCCTTGTACACACTTGTACAACCTTGTACAAACCTGTACACCCTTGTACACACTTGTACAAGCTTGTACACGATTGTACACCCTTGTACACACTTGTGCACCCTTGTACACACTTGTACACCCTTGTACACACTTGTACAACCTTTTACAAACTTGTACACACTTGTACAAACTTGAACATTCTTGTACATACTTGTACACCCTTGTAAACACTTGTACAACCTTGTACAAACTTGTACACACTTGTACATACTTGTACAAGCTTGTACACACTTGTACAAGCTTGTACACACTTGTACACCCTTGTACAAACTTGTGCACCCTTGTACACACTTGTACAACCTTGTACACAATTGTACAACCTTGTACAACCATGTACACACTTGTACAACTTTGTACACACTTGTACAACCTTGTACACACTTGTACACCTTTGTACACACTTGTACAACCTTGTACACTATGATACAACCTTGTACACACTTGTACAACCTTGTACACACTTGTACAACCTTTTACAAACTTGTACACACTTGTACAAACTTGTACATTCTTTTGTACACCCTTGTAAACACTTGTACAACCTTGTACAAACCTGTACACCCTTGTACACACTTGTACAAGCTTGTACACACTTATACAAGCTTGTACACACTTGTAGACCCTTGTACAAACTTGTGCACCCTTGTACACTTTTGTACACCCTTGTATACATTGGTACAACCTTGTACAAACTTGTACACACTTGTACAAACTTGTACACACTTGTACAAACTTGTACACTCTTGTACACACTTATACAACCTTGTACACACTTGTACAACCTTGTACACAATTGTACAACCTTGTACAACCATGTACACACTTTTACAACCTTGTACACACTTGTACAACCTTGTACACACTTGTACACCTTTGTACACACTTATACAACCTTGTACACACTTGTACAACCTTGTACACACTTGTACAACCTTGTACACGTTTGTACAACCTTGTACACACTTGTACAACCTTGTACACACTTGTACAACCTTGTACACACTTGTACAACCTTGTACACACTTGTACAACCTTGTACACACTTGTACAAACTTGTACACACTTGTACAACCTTGTACACACTTGTACAACCTTGTACACACTTGTACAACCTTGTACACACTTGTACAACCTTGTACACACTTGTACAACCTTTTACACAATTGTAAAACCTTGTACACACTTGTACATTCTTGTACAAACTTGTACTTACTTGTACAACCTTGTACAAACTTGTACACACTTGTACAAACTTTTACATCCTTGTACACATTTGTACACCCTTGTACACACTTGTACAACCTTGTACAAACCTGTACACCCTTGTACACACTTGTACAAGCTTGTACAAGATTGTACACCCTTGTACACACTTGTGCACCCTTGTACACACTTGTACACCCTTGTATACACTTGTACAACCTTTTACAAACTTGTGCACCCTTGTACACTTTTGTACACCCTTGTATACATTTGTACAACCTTGTACAAACTTGTACACAATTGTACAAACTTGTACACACTTGTACAAACTTGTACACCCTTGTACACACTTGTACAACCTTGTACACACTTGTACAACCTTGTACAAACCTGTACACCCTTGTACACACTTGTACAAGCTTGTACACGATTGTACACCCTTGTACACACTTGTGCACCCTTGTACACACTTGTACACCCATGTACACACTTGTACAACCTTTTACAAACTTGTACACACTTGTACAAACTTGTACATTCTTGTACATACTTGTACACCCTTGTAAACACTTGTACAACCTTGTACAAACCTGTACACCCTTGTACACACTTGTACAAGCTTGTACACACTTGTACACCCTTGTACACACTTGTACAACCTTGTACACACTTGTACAACCTTGTACACAATTGTACAACCTTGTACAACCTTGTACACACTTGTACAACCTTGTACACACTTGTACAACCTTGTACACACTTGTACAACCTTGTACACACTTGTACACCTTTGTACACACTTGTTCAACCTTGTACACACTTGTACAACCTTGTACACACTTGTACAACCTTGTACAAACCTGTACACCCTTGTACACACTTGTACAAGCTTGTACACACTTGTACAAGCTTGTACACACTTGTACAACCTTGTACACACTTGTACACACTTGTACAAACTTGTACATTCTTGTACATACTTGTACTCCCTTGTAAACACTTGTACAACCTTGTACACACTTGTACAAACTTGTACACACTTGTACAAACTTGTACACCCTTGTACACACTTGTACAACCTTGTACACACTTGTACAACCTTGTACACACTTGTGTCTAAGATGTCTTTTTATTTAGAGGGATGTCTTGTTTTTTAGAGGTTGTCTTGTTTTTTAGAGGGTTTTCTTGTAATTTAGATGGGATGTCTTGTTATTTAGAGGGATGTCTTAATATTTAGCGGAATGTCTTGTTTATTAGAGGGATGTCTTGCTATTAGAGGGATGTCTTTTTATTTGGAGGGATGTCTTGTTATTTAGAGGGATGTCTTAATATTTAGAGGGATGTCTTGTTATTTAGAGGAATGTCTTGTTATTTAAAAGGGATGTCTTGTTATTTAGAGGGATGTCTTGTTATTTAGTGGGATGTCTTGTTATTTAGAGGGATGTCTTGTTATTTAGAGAGATGTCTTGTTATTTAAAGGGATGTCTTAATATTTAGAGGGATGTCTTGTTATTTAGAGGGATGTCTTGTTATTTAGAGGGTGTCTTGTTATTTGGAGGGATGTCTTGTTTTTTAGAGGGTTGTCTTGTAATTTAGATGGGATGTCTTGTTATTTAGAGGGATGTCTTGTTATTTACAGGTATGTCTTGTTATTTAGAGGGATGTCTTAATATTTAGAGGAATGTCTTGTTATATAGATGGATGTCTTGTTATTTAGAGGGATGTCTTGATATTTAGAGGGATGTCTTGTTTTTTAGAGAGATGTCTTGTTATTTAAAGGGTTTTTTTGTTTTTAGAGGGTTGTCTTGTTATTTGGAGGGATGTCTTGTTATTTAGATTGATGTCTTAATATTTAGAGGGATGTCTTGTTTTTTAGAGGGATGTCTTGTTATTTAGAGGGATGTCTTGTTATTTAGAGGGATGTCTTGTTATTAGAGGGATGTCTTGTTATTTAGAGGGATGTCTTGTTATTTGAAGGGATGTCTTAATATTTAGAGAGATGTCTTGTTATTTAGAGGGATGTCTTGTTATTTAGAGGGATGTCTTGTTATTTAGAGGGATGTCTTCATATTTGGAGGGATGTCTTGTTATTTAGAGGGATGTCTTGTTATTTGGAGGATGCTTGTTATTAAGAGGGATGTCTTATAATTTAGAGGGATGTTTCGTATTTGGAGGTATGTCTTGTTATTTAGAGGGATGTCTTGT